>NC_141875.1:272417661-272569176 GCF_056163025.1 Triticum urartu
GGTGGCCTGTTCGGGCGCTCAACGAGCTAGGGCCTAGGGGCCACGGGGAAGCGTGTGAGCGGGTGCATTGGGTTCCTGGAAGCGCGAGGAGCACGGTGGCGGGCTCAGGCAAGCATGAAGACGGCCTTGGCGACGACCACGAGCTCGCCGGCGGCGGACAAAGCACAATTCATGGCGGTGACTAACTATGGGAGAACAGGCGAGCTAGCAGCGAGATGGGAGAGAGAGAGAGAGAAGCTCACCGAGTGGCTAAGGAAAGCCGGTGACAGATTAGGAGCAGCAGAGGGTGGCCGGAATTAGAGAAGATCAACGGCGGCTGAGGCGGACGGGGGCGTCTGGATCCGCGCCCTGCACTGGCTCCCGTCTTGCTCTGGGGGTTGCAGACGGCGTAGTGGACGGAGGCGGAGCGAGCTGGCACGATGGTGAGGCGAGGAGGTTGCGGTGGCCCCGACTAGGACGGGGCCATGGCGACGGGCGCGCTCGGGACCGAGCGAGAGGAGAGGGGAGAGGTGGATCTGGGGGAGGGGAGGCGCAGGGGCGAGCGAGAGGAGGCAAGTGGGAGAGAGGGGTGGAGGCTGAGGCATCGGGGTGTCCTTATCGCATCAGCGGGGACGGCGAGGTGGTGCGACGGGGACACGCCCCTGCTCATGGTGCGGTCAAGGGAACAGGGCGCAGGGAAGGAGGCGACCAGGGGGGACGGGGGAGTGGGCTGGGTCGGCCGGCCTGGCCAGTGAGCTAGGCCGCCTGGTCCGGTGGGGGTGGGGTTTGCTTTTAATTTTTTGAATTTGTTTTGTTTTGTTTTTTATTCTTTTTCTTTTATTTATTTTCCCTTTCCATTTTAATTCACTTTCAAATATTTAGGAATTTTCTAAAAAAATGTTTTCTCCACAATAATTACCTATGTAATATTTGGCACTAACCAAACATTTTAGTTTTAGTGTTTGAAATTTTTTGATGTTTGACAAAAAATTGAATTTGAGTTTGAAAATTTTTGATCGAACGCGAGATTAGCAACAATAATGGAGGTGACGTGGCATCGTTAACATGGGAATACTGTAGCGTAATTATCCTGGCGTTACAAAACTCCTCCACTACAAGAAATCTCGTTCCGAGATTTAGGAGGTAGAAGGAAACAGTGTGGGGTATTCATCACGCAGGCGATCCTCCCATTCCCAAGTGGCTTCATCTTCAGAGTGATGCGACAACTGGACCTTGAGGAACTTGATCGCCTTCTGATGTGTGCAGCATTCAGCTTGGTCGAGAATGCGGACCGGATGCTCTTTATAGGAGAGGTCCTATTGCAATTCAAGCACTTCATGATCCACTGTTCGGATTGGGTCCTTGAAGCAGCGGCGGAGCTGTGACACGTGGAACACATCGTGAACCTGAGAAAGGTTCGGCGAAAGCTCCAGTTGATATGCCACTTTTCCACGCCTTCCAAGAATAGTGAATGGAACAATATAGCGAGGAGCTAGTTTTCCCTTGATCCCGAAGCAGTGAGCCCCCTTCATTGGTGTAACTCGAAGATAGGCCTTCTCGCCAGGTTGATAGACCATGTCTTTCTGATAATGGTCATACTGACTTTTCTGACGTGACTGAGCAGTCTTGAGATTCTCTCGAATAATGCGGATTTGTTCTTCGGCATGTTGGATAATATCTGGACCGAAGAGTGGATATTCCGCAGTTTCTGACCAGTTCAGAGGGGTTCGACACTTACGTCCATATAACACTTCGAAGGGGCCATCTTCAGACTAGCTTGTTGGCTATTATTATAAGAGAACTCATCATACGGGAGAGATTCCTCCCATTCTTGCCGAAGGAAATAAAACAAGCTCGAAGCATGTCTTCGAGTGATTTGGTTGACGCGTTCAACTTGTCCTTGCGACTGAGGATGAAACACAATATTGAACGACATATGAGTTCCCATAGCTTCCTGGAAACTTGCCCAGAATCTTGAAGAGAACAAGCTACCACGGTCCGAACTGATAACCACTGGAATATCGTCGAGTGAAACAATTCTAGACATGTAGAGAGTTGCAAGCTGACTAGAAGTGATCGTTTCCTTGACCGCCAGAAAATGTGCAACTTTAGAAAGCCGGTCAATGACGACAAGAATAGCATCATTACCTTTCTGCGATTTGGGAAATCCAGTGACGAAGTCCGTTTCAACATGGTCCCATTTCCATTCAGGAATAGAGATAGGTTGCAGAGTTCCAGCAGGCCTTTGATGCTCAGCTTTGATTCGACGCCAAACGTCACACTCAGCAACATAACGAGCAATGTCTTGCTTCATATTAGACCACCAGAATCTCTGACGGATGTCTTGGTACATCTTTGTACTACCAGGATGGATACACAAAGGCGTATCATGAGCTTCTTTCATAACCTTCGGAATCCGATCCAGGTTTTTCCTCGAACATGGCACCACTAGGAGGCCTTTGAAGTACAAGGCGCCATCATCGGCAATAGTGAATAATGAGGGCTTTCCTTTTGCGAGATAGCGATTAATCTTCTCGACTTCAGAGTCATAATGTTGAATAGTCTTGATACCATTTATGAGATCTAGTACGACAGCCAGGGTATTTAGTGAACCCTGAGGAACAACACAAAGATTCATCTTTTGGAACTCTGGGGGAGGGGGAGCAAGTGCACCCGGAGGGACAATATGAAGGTTCAGCTTTCTAAATTCTTCGACAAGTGAGAGATGAACTTCTCGAACCTGGAGGTGGTTGCAGTAAGACTTGCGCCTCAAGGCATCAGCCATTACATTAGCCTTGCCTGGTGTATAGGAGATACCCAAGTCAAAGTATGCAACAGTCTCCATCCATCTCTACTGACGGAGGTTCAGGTATGGCTGAGTAAACAGATACTTCAGACTTTGGTGGTCGGTGAAGATCTCACAACGATTACCGAGAAGGTAATGTAGCCACGGCTTCAGTGCATGAATGACAGCAGCAAGCTCGAGGTCGTGAACTGGGTAGTTCTCTTCGTGAGGGTGTAATTGAAGAGAGGCATAAGCAATCACTTTGCGCTCTTTCATTACGGCATAGCCTAATCCTTAACGAGAAGCGTTGCAGTAAATGATGAAGTCCTTCTTAGTATCAGGTGGAGAAAGCAGTAGGGCAGAACTCAACTTGTCTTTGAGTGCCTGGAAACTTTCCTGACACTTGTTTGTCCATTGGAACTTGACGCCCTTAGGCAACAGGTTAGTCAGGGGGCTGGAGATCTTGGAGAAGTTATCGATGAATTGACGACAATAGCTTGCGAGACCGAGAAAACTTCTGACTTGCTTGACATTCTTTGGAGGAGTCCAATCGAGAATAGCCTGGACTCGTTCAGGGTTGATGGCAATACCATCCTTGGAGATGACATGCCCAAGATAAGTTACTACGAGAAGCCAGAATTCAGACATGGAGAACTTGGCATATAGTTGATGCTCTCGAAGCTTTTCCAGCACAAGACGGAGATGTTCAGTATGCTCTTCTTTATTCTTGGAAAATATAAGGATATCATGTAGATAATCCACGACGAACTTGTCAAGGTAATCCATTAAAATATAGTTCATCAGGCGAGAGAAGGTGGCTAGAGCATTGGTTAAGCCGAAAGACATGACGGTGTACTCGTATGATCCATATCGAGTCACGAAGGCAGTCTTTGGGATATCCTCTTCACGAACACGGATCTGGAGGTAACCCAATCTGATGTCAAGTTTAGAGAACACTGATGAACTAGCCAGTTGATCATACAGATCATTGATCCGAGGGAGGGGATATTTGTTTTGAATGGTGGCTTGGTTAATAGGATGGTAGTCTTGGACCAATCGTTGTGTCCCATCCTTCTTCTTAACAAAGAGAGAAGGTGCTCCCCAAGGAGAGCAACTAGGGCGAATGAAACCTTTGAGAAGAGATTTGTCAATTTCCTCCTTAAGCTCAGTGAGTTCATGCGGCGGCATCTTGTAGGGTTGTTTGGCTATAGGAGTGGTGCCTGGTTTCAAGTCGATGACGAATTCGACAGCTCTAGCAGCGGGAATCCCTGGAAGTTCTTCAGGAAAGACGTCTTGGAATTCACGAACAACGGGAATGTTTTCAATGCCCTCTAGTGGTGCAACATTCAGTACATTCAAGGCATAAAGTCGTGCCTCGGTATTTTGCACCAGATGAGCCTAGTAAGTAACTATTTCATAGGAAGGGTGTAGCAGATGGACGGTCTTAGTGGCGCAAACTATAGAAGCAGTATGCGCTTTCAACCAATCATTCCCAAAATGAGATTGGTGCTGCAGGACTTCAGTACGATGGGAGATACAAGGAATTCTAGTCCTTCGATTTCAACTAGAACGTCGTTGCAAAACATGGAGGTCCGACATTGGCCCGCAGGGGTGTGTGCTAATAGAAAGCGTTCATGTCTTCGCTTCTAATGCCATGCATGAATGTAAAATCCTCTAACATGAATGAATGTGATGCACCTGTATCAAATAAAACGGATGCTGGTACTGAATTTACATGGAGTGTACCCATCACGGTAGCAGGCTGGTCTTGAGCTTCGTTCAGATCAATGTGGTTGGCATGAACACGACCATAAGACTTGGCATTGTTGTTGCGGGGCTGGTTGCTCCCACGGCCAGTTGCTGGAAGGGCCAGTTGATTCTGGTTCTGGTTGCATTCCCTAGCACGGTGTCTTGGTTGACCACACCAGAAGCACAGACCATTATTGGGAGTGGGAACAAAAGCTCGGACTGGTGGAGCTGGAAGTCTTGGCTGCCTAGATGGTGGGGGAGGCAGACGCGGTGCAGCATAAGACTGCTTTGGAGCAGGTGCAGTTGGCTAGTACATGCTGTTGGGAATCCATATCCTACGCTTCTGCGAGGGCGGGCCCGAAGATGAGCCCGTGTCACGGTTGCGCCTGTGAGAGCTCTGGTGTTTCCTGCAGACAAGTTTCGGCATTGATGGCCTTGTTCACCAAGGCGGCGAAATCAGCGAAGTCATGCACTAGTAGTGCGAGCATGATGTCAGCTTGTAGTCCAGCACGGACCTTCTCCTGTCTGCGTGCATCAGTTGCAATGTCTTCTTCAGCATACCGGGACAAGTCCAGAAACTTTAGCTGATAAGCTTCCACAGTTTTGTTGCCTTGGGTGAGGTTGCGGAATTCACGCTTCTTCCGGTCCATGACTCCCTGAGCAATGAAGCGGGCATGGAAAGCGGCTTGGAAGTCTAGCCAGGTGATAATTGTTCCAACCGGCAGAGTACGTCTATGGCTGTCCCACCATTGAGCAGCGGGTCCCTTCAGAAAGAAGGAAGCAAAGGTCACATAGCTAGCAGGGGCTACATCAGTGGACTCTATCTCATAGGTGATCTCATGGAGCCAGTCATCAGCATCCAAGGGCTGTGTTGAGCTGCGATAGATGCTCGGGTTGAGGCTCATGAAATCCAATAGAGTCACTTGGGTTGGCTACTGGTTCATATTGGGGCGAGGGAACCGAGCCATCATATTCTCCATGAACTGGTGATTCAGCTCGAGCTGTTGGATCATACAAGCCATGTACTCAGGCAGTGGTGGGGCATAGCCACCACGACCACGACCACCTGCTGTAACCATCCTGCTAAAATTTAACAGGGGTAGTTCAGCATTGAGAAATTTGCAAATTCAAGAATCATTCATGATGAAACATGCATAAAGAAAGGAGCACGATAGATTCTACATAGTAGTCGGCATATCTTACAAAAGAGGTCATGCATAGAGTCCGGTACACAGAGTTCAGTACACAGACTAAAGACATCATAGGCGGCACGCAGGCTCACGGCAAATGAATCTAATACTAATAAGCAAGCCTACATCAATCCCAGGAGGAACTGTGGAGGTAGGTGTAGCCTAACAGCTGGTAGTGACGCGAAGGGAGGTCCTCCACGTCAGTAGTTTGAGGTCTGTAGATACTCTTGTGCAGAACTCGACGCTCAGGTGGCAGAAGAGGACCAAGTGCAAGAGAGTAGCCTCCCACATCTGGCCAGGCGAGACCCTGGGGCATCACAGTCCTGGCTGGGTAGATGGCAGATCGCGATAGCTCACCAGATCGGACTAAGGGGTGTAACAACGTCAGAGCATGGTAAAGGTGCTGACGGGTAGTGTACAACTCATGGCAAAGAGCTCGGTTAGCTCTATCCAGCCCATCAACATGCAGAACCAGGTTCTGATGGTAGAAGGGCTCTTGGGTGACGGTGGTGTAGGCAGCGGTGTAGTATCCCTCTACACCAACATCGGATACGATAGGAATGTGCCTGAAAGGGGAGGTGTCCAACTCCTGATACTTTCCATGAAGACGTGTCAGAGCAGCATAAGCAGCATCGTGGATTACCATATCGATGGTCACTCCAACACCATGAGCAGTGTGCAGCATAGTAGTGGAGTCATACTCCAGAGAGGAGAGGTGGACGATGGCACGGTACTGCTCCTGGTTAAAGTCCTGGTACTACTTGTACACGGTATACTCAGGGTGCCAGCGATAACCCAGATAAGTCATCATCTTAGCTAACACAGCAGGTGAACCTGGGACACCAACGGCCGTCGAGTGGCGCACGACCTGCCTCGTGGGTTCCATCTGAAAACAAAGATGTTTCAAAGGAGTCAAATGACAGTGTGGGCATTGTTCAAAATACTACTCTAAGGAATAACTAGGGTTCTCCAACTTTGGGGTGAATGTGGTCACGGGATCCTAATGTTAGAGTTAGCAAATTCGTTTGACCCGAGTAGAAGAGAGTTCAGAGTCCCAAGGTAAAGATCGAGGAGTAAAAGATCCTAATACCACCCAAATGGCGACGTGGGCCCGTAAGACACACAACCATGTTAGTAAAAAATTTGCAGTGCCTAGACTCGACTTCGGCCAAGGAGTGTGGAAGGGGGATTCCTATAGGCAGTCGGCTCTGATACCAACTTGTGACGCCCCCGATTCAATCATACACTAATAATACACGCAAACATGTACGATCAAGATCAGGGACTCACGAGAAGATATCACAACACAACTCTACAAATAAAATAAGTCATGCAAGCATCATATTACAAGCCAGGGGCCTCGAGGGCTCAAATACAAGAGCTCGATCATAGACGAGTTAGTGGAAGCAACAATATCTGAGTACAGAAATAAGTGAAACAAGTTTCCATAAGATGGCTAGCACAAACTGGGATACAAATCTAAAGAGGTGCAGTCCTCCTGCTTGGGATCCTCCTAAACTACTCCTGGACATCGGCGGCGGCCTGCAGGTAGTAGTAGGCACCTCTAGTGTAGTAGGAGTCGTTGTCGACGGTGGCGTTTGGCTCTTGGGTTCCAACATCTGGTTGCGACAACCAGATATCGAAAGGGGAAACGGGGAAGCAAAGCAACCATGAGTACTCATCCAAAGTACTCGCAAGCAAGGAACTACATTACATATGCATTGGTATCAATGAAAAGGGTAGTATCTGTGGACTGAACTGCAGCATGCCAGAATAAGAGGGGGATAACTAGTCCTATCGAAGACTACGCTTCTGGAAGCCTCCATCTTGAAGCAGTAGAAGAGAGTAGATGGTAACTTAACCAAGTATCAACGCATAGCATAATCCTACCCGACGATCCTCTCCTAGTCGCCCTATGAGAGAGCTTTCATCGGGTTGTATCTGGCACTTGGAAGGGTGTATTTTAATAAGTATCCGGTTCTAGTTGTCATAAGGTCAAGGTACAACTTCGGGTTGTCCTTTTACTGAGGGACACGGCTATTCGAATAGATAAAATTCCCTGCAGGGGTGCACCACATTTCCCAACACACTCGATCCTTCTGCTGGACACACTTTCCTGGGTCATGCCCAGCCTCGGAAGATCAACATGTCGCAGCCCTACCTTGGCACAACAGAGAGGTCAGCACGCCGGTCTAAATCCTATGCGCGTAGGGGTCTAGGCCCATCGCCCATTGCATACTTGCATGTTGCGAGGGTGGCCAGAAGTAGACCTAGCCTCCCTAATACGAGAGCAGGCATTCCAGTCCAATCCGGCGTACGCCACTTCGTCGCTGATGTCAAGAAGTTTTCTACTGATACCACGACGTCGAGTGCCCATAACTTATCCCGCATAGTTGGTTAGTGCGTATAGGCCAGCGGCCAGACTCAGATCAAATACCAAGATCTGGTTAAGCGTGTTAATTGAATTAACCGCGGAGGTCGACCAAGGCCAGGGTGAGGGAGTCCTAGATTAGGGGGTCTCCGGACAACCAGACTATATCCTTTGGCCGGACTATTGGACTATGAAGATATGAGATTGAAGACTTCGTCCCGTGTCCGGATGGGACTCTACTTGGCGTGGAAGGCAAGCTAGGCAATACGGATATGCATATCTCCTCCTTTGTAACCGACCTTGTGTAACCCTAGCCTCCTCCGGTGTCTATATAAACCGGAGGGTTTTAGTCCGTAGGACAACATACAATCATACCATAGGCTAGCTTCTAGGGTTTAGCCTCTCTGATCTCATGGTAGATCAACTCTTGTACTACTCATATTATCAAGAATAATCAAGCAGGACGTAGGGTTTTACCTCCATCAAGAGGGCCCGAACCTGGGTAAAACATCGTGTCCCCTGCCTCCTGTTACCATCCGCCTTAGACGCACAGTTGGGGACCCCCTACCCGAGATCCGCCGGTTTTGACACCGACATTGGTGCTTTCATTGAGAGTTCCTCTGTGTCGGCGTCATTAGGCTTGATGGCTCCTTCGATCATCGATAGCGATGCAGTCCAGGGTGAGACTTCTTTCCCCGGACAGATCTTTGTATTCGGCGGCTCCGCACTGCGGGCCAACTCGCTTGGCCATCTAGAGCAGATCGGGAACTATGCCCCTGTCTATCATGTCAGATTTGGAAACATGAACGACACAACCGACATCCATGGAGACTTGATCTTCGATGGATTCGAGCCCTTGCCGAGTGAGACGCACGGTCACGATGAGCACGACTTAGCTCTACTATCGAACATTGTTTGGGTGATTGCACCGGCGACCGCTCCGACCCTCAAATCGGAGCCAATTGCGCCATCCAGTGACGGGTGGATAGACCCCGCCACGGAGGCCGCATCCTCAACGGTGATCGAGCCGATATCGACCTTACCCTTCACAAGAGCCGTGAGACCAAATTGCCGGATTCTTCCCCGGCCACGGATTCTGAACCGCTTGCGCCCGTGCCTATCGAATCCGACTGGGCGCCGATCATGGAGTTTACCTCCGCGAATATCTTTCAGCACTCGCCCTTCGGCGACATACTAAACTCATTAAGGTCTCTCTCCCTGTCAGGAGAGCCCTGGCCGAACCATGTCCGGCAGAATTGGGATGCGGATGACGAAGAAATTCGCCGCCCACCCACCACCCACTTAGTAGCCACTGTCGACAATTTGACCGACATACTCGACTTCGACTCCTAAGGCATCAACGGTATGGACGACAATGCAGGAGACGAATAGGAACCACTACCCACAGGGCACTAGACGCCCACTTCATCATATGATGTATACATGGTGGACACACCCAAAGAAAACGACGACGAAGAACGGAAGGACGCAATGACGGGTTGTTCCCTCGAGAAGCAGTCAAAGCGGCGGCGTAAGCACCGCTCCAAATCCCGCCTCAGCAGAAGCAGCGATCATATAAACCCAGCGATAGAGCAAGGCGAGCCAGCAAACAACAAACACGGCATTGAACCATCGTCCGACCACGGCAACACGGAGAATCAAACCGAACAACCCGACTCCGTCGAAGATAACAGTCCGGATAACATCACACCGGACAGGCACCCGGAGCAACAGAATACCCATAAAAGGCTTGTTGCCACTGCGAGGAGTCTGAAAAAGCAGAAGCAAAGGCTCAGGGCTGCACAAGACACACTCATAATCAGATGGAGTGAAGTACTCAACACTGAAGCGAAGTACGGCGGTAATCGCCACACCAAGAGCTACCCGAAGCGAAAGTTGCTACCTGAATTCGATGAGGAGGCCTTAGATCCCCCGCAATCAAAAAACAAAATGGCCATCCAGTCGGATAGACGATCTCGTGGCCAACATAGAGTGGCAAAGGACGCCGCACATAAGCTAGTACGCGATCCGCATGAGGGCTCACATCAAAAGGACGGCGCCACCAGATCCATCTACGGGAGACGCAAGCGTGCTCCAGCATGCAATGCAACACAACAAACATCCCAACACCACGGTACACCCAAATACAGGGGTGCCACACACCCCCTATGTTTCACCGATGACGTGCTGGACCACGAATTTCCAGAGGGATTCAAACCCGTAAACATAGAGGCGTACGACGGAACGACAGACCCTGGGGTGTGGATTGAGGACTACATCCTCCATATCCATATGGCTCGAGGAGATGATCTCCACGCCATCAAGTACTTACCCCTCTAGCTCAAAGGGCCAGCTCGGCACTGGCTTAAAACTGGCTTAAAAGCCTCCCCGAAAACTCCATTGGAAGCTGGGAAGAGCTCAAAGACGCTTTTTGGGTAAATTTTCAAGGGACCTGTGTCCGACCACCGGATGCAGACGATTTGAGTCATATAACTCAACAGCCCGGAGAGTCAGCCTAAAAGCTTTGGAACAGGTTCCTCACTAAAAGGAACCAAATAGTCGACTGCCCGGACGCCGAAGCCTTAGCAGCTTTTAAGCACAGCGTTCAAGACGAATGGCTTGCCAGACACCTCGTCCTAGAAAAGCCGAGAACAATGGCAGCATTAACAAGCCTCATGACCCACTTTTGCACGGATGAGGATAGCTGGTTAGCCCGATGCAGCACCAGCGACCCAAGTGCATCCGAAGTCAGGGACGAAAACAGGAAACCACGATGCAGAAAAAACAAGCGCCGAAATAAAGAAGATAGCCCAAAGAGCATGGCGGTAAACGCCGGATTTAGAAGCTCTTGGCCAGGTCAACAAAAGCTACCCTCCAAAGGCAACAGAGACGAACTGTCCAGCCTAAACAAGATTCTGGATAAAATATGTTAGATCCACATCACCCCCGATAAGCCTGCAAATCATACCCATAAAGAATGTTGGGTTTTCAAGCAGTCTGGCAAGCTCAACGCCGAACACAAGGAGCAAGATACACCAAGCGAAGACGAGGACGAGCCTCACAAGCAAAGCACTGGGGAACAGAAGAAATTCCCACCAGAAGTCAAAACAGTAAACGTGTTACACGTAACAAAGGGGAGAAATAAAGCGGCACTCCTAGTGACACATGCCCCAGGGCCTATCACCGCAGAGTTCTGCCACTGGTCGTCCCAACCGATCACCTTTGACCATCGGGATTACTCGGCAAGTATCCGGCGTGCAAGATGGGCTGCCTTGGTATTAGACCCAATAATTGACGGACACCACTTCACACGAGTCCTGATGGACGACGGCAACAGTTTAAACCTGATATATCAGGACACAAGCCGCAAAATGGGGATAGACCCAACAAAAATTAGCCGCAGCAATACTACCTTTAAAGGAGTAACGCCATGCCCAGAGTCCCATTGCACGGGCTCCCTGCTACTAGAGGTTATATTTGGCTTTCTCGATAACTTCCGCAGCGAAAATTTAACATTCCACATCGCTCCGTTCCAAAGTGATCAAGCACTACTCGGACGCGAAGCTTTCGCTCGTTTTAACGCAATACCGCATTACGCTTCTCTCATTCTTAAAATGCCCAGTCCACGTGGCATCATTACAGTAAATGGAAGTATTGAGCACTCCTTGCGCGCAGAAGACCGTGCGGCTGCCTTGGCAGCCGCACACTAACGGCCTCACCAACTAAAGCATCTGACAGGTTGTTAAGACCACGGACGCGGTTGGACGAGTCCGGCGCAGCTATATGTAATTGATATAGGTTTGATGGCTATACCCCTATTACAATACAAGGGAATCAACGCGTGCAAACAAGTGGCAATTAGGCTTAACTTTACTCATTTTGAACTGTACATGGTTTATTTAGTATAACCTACCTTTTGCGCGACAACTTTTCAATTAAGTTCCTTTATTTTTCAGATGACCATCATGCTACACCCGTCCATAATACGGCACAACGGAGACATAGGCACAAACGTGCAGCAGGGACCCATTCCAAGGATTCTTTTTAGATTAAGACCCTACGTAAACCATTTTTACTGTCTCTTGTTGATACACATCCCTCGGATTC
Source organism: Triticum urartu (assembly GCF_056163025.1). Taxonomy (NCBI): domain Eukaryota; kingdom Viridiplantae; phylum Streptophyta; class Magnoliopsida; order Poales; family Poaceae; genus Triticum; species Triticum urartu. Next base: position 272,429,843 of record NC_141875.1, read on the forward strand.
TCAGTACAATTGAGAAGGATGCTGACGTATTGGCATGTGGCCACATCAGAATATTGCATGTACCTGGACACTAGGGGCTTATTACAAAGGGCACTGTTTAGGCCCGGTTTACATCATAAAGACCGAATACCTTAGGGAGTGTTCGGCGTCGCGAGTTTGGCCTTATATGCATCAGCTCCAAATCATGTCTTTGGTCAAATGTTGGGTTTGCCCAGCTCCTGTGTTTTGCTGCCTTATGTTCCGCTCTATCGGCTAAGGCGGCACCAGAAGAACTACTGCGATTGTGCCCTGGTTCATTCGGACGAGCACCTTAGTAGAGAAATCCGAAAACTGAATGTCATGATATAGCGTGAGACTGGTCAACCACTCGATGACCTAGCGGAATCTTCGGGATTCCTCCGCCTTAACAAAGGGCCGTTTCCCGGCCAGGCATGTACGCGCCCCGAATCCGGATGAGCGTGGAGCCACCAGGAGCTATATAGTAGCCCCACTATGAAACTCCTATGGCTAAGTGAAAGTGTTAAAGCATTATAGTCCGATTGCCTAGTTCGCTGTGCTATCACCTCCTTAATGGACCAAGACGTTGGATCAAGTGTGAACATGCGTCTTCTACGAACAGCCCCGCATTATATGCGTGGGGGCTGAAGCCGACGACTGCCATCTTTTAGGTTATATACACATATACATAAACAGCCGCACAGGAGGCATCATAGTACTTTCAGGCAAAAGTATAAATACAGCCTTGATAAATTCAATAAAACATTATTCTTACAATGGGAATACATGTCACTTAAACATAATATTCTTCGAGCACTGAGCCTCTATCAAACGAGCGCCTTCAAGAACTTCTTCAAAGTAGTGCTCGGCGGCCACTCGGCCTATGGCCGAACCCTGTGCCACAATAGTGGTGGCATCCATCTCCGCCCAGTATGTTTTGACACGGGCAAGGGCCATCCGCGAGCCCTCTATGCACGCCGACCTCTTTACAGCATCGATGCGTGGCACGGCACCAGGGAATTGTTGCACTAAGCTAAAGTAGCTATTCGGCCTTGGCCCTCCTGGCCACAGATGATCCACAACGGACCTCACGGCAAGTCCGGATAATCTATGGAGCTCGGCCCACCCGGTCAATCGCTCATTCAGCAAAAGCGGATGGACTGGAGCGTGAAACTGTGACCAGAACAGCTTCTCCACTTTAGGACCTTTCTGATCCTTGAAGTACTCGGCCGCATCAGCAGCACTTGCAGCCAAATCCATCTACTCGTCCGCAGAACTCCATAGCCGGTCTAGAGGAGCATATTTTGGATCTCCGAACTTAGTCTGTAACAAGAAGGGATTCCCAGAAATGATATCCGCAGCTTGATTCAGCTCCTCCTTCGTTGCTCTAATTTTGGAGCGGGCTTCCTTGGCAGCCACCCGGGCCTTCTCCAGGTCCGTCGCCTTCGCCCGGTTTTCTTCTTCAAGAAGCCGGTATCGGTCAGTAGCATCTTTTAACTCCACGGCCATCTTGGCAATTTTCTCTTTGCTCTCGCCATGTGCGGCCTGTTCGGCCCTTAAACCCTCGGCCGCCTTTAAAGCGGCCGCATTGCTGCTCCTTGCATGCTCCTTGGCTCAGGAAAGTTCCACCCGAAGGGTCTCCATGGTGGCAGCTCCATCTGTAGTAACAACATATTAAAGATACTGGCATCATGCTGCTCTTACTATGTGACAATCACCAGAAAAATCACTGACCATGTGCCTCGTCAAGCCGCTTATTGACAAGCACGATGTCGGCATCTGCCGCATCCAGCTGCCGCTTTAGTTCGGCAAACCCATCAGTCCGGCTAGCCACCGGAGCTTCCACCACCTGCACATAAAGGCAGTCTAGTTATTACCTGGGACTATGATCCTCGGTTTGCCGCCGTTTTCGACGACAACCAGAGTCTCAGGGGCTACTATCTACACAAGGCACATCTAAAAATGTACGGTACTGTCAAAAATGTACATCATTCCACGTACCTCAAAACCCGTCAGTAGACTCAAAAAGGCTTCATGCAACCCGCTTTCGGCGGACGAAATCCTCTCAATCACCGTACCCATCAACATGCGGTGCTCTACTGAGGTAGCCGCTTGCTCCAACAGATCCCTCAGTACGTCCGACCGCACACCAGACGGTGCCAGACTCTTTTGATTGCTCTCTTCGAGAGCCGGATACTGAGGACTTCGGGTGGCCATAGGATTACCTTCTGGCCTTGCCGGATCAGGAGAAACCCTCCACGACGACACCTCGGGGTCGCCCGCTTCGTGAAGCGGTGTGGCAGGGGGAGGCGTTTCGCTCTCCATCATCTCTGGAAGAAGATCCCCCGAAGACGAGCTCTGCAGAGAAGGGCAAAGATTTGAGCTGTAAGATAAATGCTTCGATTATTTTCCTCAGAGGTAAAGCGAGATATTTTCATTATTAAGTACCTTTTACTTATATCTCGGTTGAGGGCTGGTCCCCTTGAGGGCATAGTGTGGCCAGGGTATCCCCTAGGGCAGGACCCTCCGGCGGAGATGTCTTCCCCCGTTTGGAGACCATTATCTCCGGGTCCTCAAAGGCGGTTCTCTTCCTTCCCTGGGCAGAGGAAGTTTCAGTTCCTCCACCCTGGCTAATCTCATTCGCGGTGGCACTAGCCTCCTTGTTCCCCCCCTTTATCCTCTCCTGAGGGCGCTTGATAAGGCACGATCTCCAGCATCCTGGTTAGCACGGGATTTGGTGAGGTCTCAGGGAGGGGGGCCGGACACCTGATCAACTTTGCCTTCGCTATCCAATCCTGGACCAAGAGCGGTTTTTCTTTTTTAGGGCAACGTTGCTATAAATAAAATGGACAGTGTGTTCGAATGCGGGGCTACTTACTTGGGTATCCGGGTGATTTCAGCTCAGACCTGCATCCTCAGTGATGTCCGGATACATTATTTGTGGTTCGAAGAACAATTTGTACATCTCTTCGTGCGTCATGCCGAGGAAATGTTGGATAGCTCGCGGTCCTTCGGGGTTGAATTCCCACATGCGAAGGGACCGGCGTTTGCAAGGCTGGACTTGATGGACTAGCATAACTTGCGCTACCATAATCACACTGATATCTCTCTCGAAGAGATCTCGGATGCAGCTTTGCAGTATTGGCACGTCCTTGGCTGGACCCTAGCTCAGCCCCCTGCTGATCCATGACATCAGTTATGGTGGGGGGCCTGAGCGGAAGGCGGGGGCAGCTACCCACTTGGCACTTCGGGGAGCTGTGATGTAGAACCACTCCCGCTGCCACAATCCGGACACCTCTGGGAAGTAACCCTTGGGCCATGGAGCGTCAGCAATTTTTCTTATTGAAGCGCCTCCGCACGCTGCGTGCAGCCCCTCGATCATCTTCGGCTTCACATTGAAGGTCTTGAGCCACATACCGAAGTGAGGGGTAATGCGGATGAAGGCCTCTCATACGACAATAAACGTCGAGATGTGAAAAGGGGAATCCGGGGACAGATCGTGAAAATATAGCCCGTAATAGAACATAAGACCCCTAGAAAAGGGATCCAGAGCGAGGCCTAGTCCTCGGAGGAAGTGGGAGACGAACACGACGCTCTCATTGGGTTCCGGAGTAGGGACGACCTGCCCTCGGGCGGGCAGCTGATGCGAAATTTCGACGGTCAGATATCTGGCCTCTCTCAACTTCTTGATGTCCTCCTCTGTAACGGAGGAAGGCATCCACCGACCTTGAAGGTTGGATCCGGACATAGTTGAAGGTCCGAAGCGCCTAAACCTGAGGTTTGGGTGTTGGAACTCGATGCGAGAGGCAGATTCGATTAAGATCGAGAGGAAAAGGCCTTGTCCCCTTTATAAAGGGGATAAGTATCAAGCGTCCTCCTCGTGGCCGTTCGAGACTTACCTAAGATCTAGGAGTCATACCAACAGGCACGGTTGGGTTACCCACGTTTGTATTGATGAGAATCCCGTGATAAGGGGAACACGATCTCTGCTTTGACAAGACATGTCAAGAAACCGCCTCACGTTATGTGCAGGGCTGGTTAAAGAAAAATGGTTCAAATAATTACCGGGCTGTGGCGTGATGTCGTGCTGCCAAAACGTGTTAGCAGATTAGATTTGTGGAAATATTATTCTCTCTACGGTGGTATGTGGAACTTATTTTGCAGGGTCGGACACTATCCTTGTATTCAAACTCTTCCGTGGTGTATTCGGAGGAGGAACCCGACTTGGAATGCCGAAGACAACACTGCGCGCCGGACTCATCGTCATTGAAGCCTGGTTCAGGGGCTACTGAGGGAGTCCTGGATTAGAGGGTCTCTGGACAGCCAGACTATATCCTTTGGCCGGACTGTTGGACTATGAAGATACGAGATTGAAGGCTTCGTCCCGTGTCCGGATGGGACTCTACTTGGTGTGAAAGGCAAGCTAGGCAATACGGATATGCATATCTCCTGCTTTGTAACCAACCTTGTGTAACCCTAGCCTCCTCTGGTGTCTATATAAACTGGAGGGTTTTAGTCCGTAGGACAACATACAATCATACCATAGGCTAGCTTCTAGGGTTTAGCCTCTCTGATCTCGTGGTAGATCAACTCTTGTACTACTCATATTATCAAGAATAATCAAGCAGGACGTAGGGTTTTACCTCCATCAAGAGGGCCCTAACCTGGGTAAAACATCGTGTCCCCTGCTTCCTGTTACCATCCGCCTTAGGCGCACAGTTTGGGACCCCCTACCCGAGATCCGCCGGTTTTGACACCGACACCCACCTCTCTACTAGGTGGTCTCAACCTGCCCTATCGCTCCGCCACAAAGGTCCACTCAGAGGGTCATCAGGACAAAGTCCTTTTGGTCGGAATCCTTGAATCACTCACGGGTACTCTATGAGCCGACCCGACTTTAGTCACCACAGGTATCATATCTTATGTATATAGGTATATACCCGTGATCACCTCCCAAGTGATCACGGCCCAATAGTATAGCATGGCAGATGGACAAGAATGTAGGGCCACTGATGGTATACTAGCATCCTATACTAAGCATTTAGGATTGCAGGTAAAGTTAACAATAGTAGTAGCGAAGACAGGCTATGCATCAGGATAGGATAAATGGAAAGCAGTACCATGCTACACTACTCTAATGCAAGCAGTAGAGAGAAGGATAGGCGATATCTGGTGACTAGCTCATTAATCAAAGATGGTTAAGTTTCCTAGCCATAGACATGTGTTGTCATTTGATGAACAGGTTCACATCATTAGAGAATGATGTGATGGACAAGACCCATCCATTAGCTTAGCACAATTATTGTTTAGTTTGTTGCCATTGCTTTATTCATGACTTATACATGTTCCTATGACTATGAGATTATGCAACTCCCGAATACCGGAGAAACACTTAGTGTGCTATCAAACGTCACAATGTAACTGGGTGATTATAAAGATGCTCAACAGGTGTCTTCGATGGTGTTTGCTGAGTTGACATAGATCGAGATTAGGATTTGTTACTCCAATTGTCAGAGAGGTATCTCTGGGCCCTCTCGGTAATGCACATCATTATAAGCCTTTCAAGCAATGTGACTAATGAGTTAGTTGCGGGATGATGCATTACGGAATGAGTAAAGAGACTTGCTGGTAACGAGATTGAACAAGGTATGATGATACCGAGAATTGAATCTCGGGCAAGTAACATACCGATGACAAAGGGAACAATGTATATTGTTGTGCGGTTTGACCGATAAAGATCTTCGTAGAATATGTAGGAGCCAATATGAGCATCCAGGCTCCACTATTGGTTATTGATCGGAGATGTGTCTCGGTCATGTCTACATAGTTCTTGAACCCGTAGGGTCCGCACGCTTAACGTTCGATGATGATTTGTATTATGAGTTATGCGATTTGATGACCGAAGTTTGTTCGGAGTCCCGGATGAGATCACGTACATGACGAGGAGTCTCGAAATGGTTCAAACGTAAAGATCGATATATTGGAAGGCTATATTCGGACATCGGAAAGGTTTTGAGTGGTTCGGGTATTTTTCGGAGCACCAGAGAGTTACAGTAATTCACCGGGGGAAGTATTGGGCCTTCATGGGCCTTAGTGGAAAGGAGAGAAGGGCCACAAGGGGAGGCTGTGCACCCCCCATGGGCTGGTCTGAATTGGACATGGGAGGGGGCGGCGCCCCCCTCTTTCCTTCTCCCTCTCCTCTCCTTCCTTCTTCTCCTACTTGGACTAGGAAAGGGGAAACCTACTCCTACTAGGAGTTGCAATCCCCCCTTTGGGCGCTCCCCTTGTGGCCGGCCCTCCTCCTCCTCCCCTCCTTTATATACGGGGGAAGGGGCACCCCATAAACACACAAGTTGATCTCTTAGCCGTGTGTGGTGCCCCCCCTCCACAGATTTCAACCTCGGTTATATTGTCGTAGTGCTTAGGAGAAGCCCTGCGTTGGTAACTTCATCATCACCATCACCACTCCATCGTGCTGACGAAACTCTCCCTCGGCCTCAGCTGGATCTAGAGTTTGAGGGACGTCACCGAGCTAAACATGTGCCGATCGCGGAGGTGTCGTGCGTTCGGTACTTGATTGGCTGGATCGCAAAGACATTCGACTACATCAACCACGTTACTTAACGCTTCCGCTTTCGGTCTATGAGGGTACGTAGACACACTCTCCCTATCGTTGCTATGCATCTCCTAGATTGATCTTGCGTGATTGTAGGATTTTTTTTGAAAAACTGCGTCACCCAACAGTGGTATCAGAGCCAGGTCTATGCGTAGATGTTATATGCACGAGTAGGACACAAAGGAGTTGTTGGCGTGCGTATATACATATTGCTTGCCATCACTAGTTGTTTCTTGATTCGGTGGTATTGTTGGATGAAGCAGCCGGACCAACATTACATGACCGCATACATGAGACTAGTTCTACCGACGTGCTTTGCACACAGGTAGCTTGTAACGCCTCATATGTAACTTGCCATATTTGTATTCAAACTCTTGCCATTTTGACACTAAGTTATGATTTTCCCTCGTGGTTGGGTTTTGTCTTCGTTTTGCTTTTTGTCCATGTCATGCATCTCATAGCACGTCATCATGTGCATCGTATTTGCATATGTGTTCGTCTCATGCATCCGAGCATTTTCCTCGTTGTCCGGTTTGCCTTTCGGCACTCCTACGTCCTCCGGTGTCCCCTTTTGCCTCTTTTCGTGTTCGCGTGTTAAACATTCTCGGATTGGACCGAGACTTTCCAAGCAGCCTTGGTATACTACCGATAGACCGCCTGTCAAGTTTCGTGCCATTTGTACTTCGTTTGATACTCTAAAGGTTAACCGAGGAACCATAAAGGCCTCGTGTGTATTGCAGCCCAACACCCCTCCAAAGTGACCCAAAACCCATCCAAAACCCATCCATCCTCTCGTTCGTTCGATCACAATCGCGTGGCCGAAAACCGCACTCCACTTGGAGTCTCCTAGCTCCCTCTACCTATAAATATGTGCCCCTCCCGGATTTTTCGCGCAGGCCAAACCCTAACTCCACCCTCCACCGCCGCCGGACACGTCCAAGCAGAGCCGGACGCGTCCGCCGCCCCCTTAGCCAACCGCCCGTTGCCACGTGTCCCACCACCGCTCATCCACGCCGCGGCCTGCCAGGCCCGACACCGGCCCCCGCAGGCCCGCTCCTCCGCGTCGCCCGCGCCCGCCAGCCACCGCCGCCCAGTCCACGCCCGCCGCCGCCGCCGCCGATCTCGTGGGGCCGCACCGCCTCGTCCCCGCCGGCGCCCCGGCGCCTCTCCTCCTCCTCGGCCCCGGGTCCGGCGAGCTCCACGCCAGCAGTTGCCTCCTCCCGCAGCTCCGGCGAGCCCACTCCGGCGATCCTCGAGCTACGTGCACGCTTGATCTGGATCTGAGATGAAACCCTAGGGTTGACTTTCGTTTTCCTCTGTCTTTTCCTGCATATATTTTCTAGCACATTTCATCATGCCATATCTCATGGTCTGTAGCTCCATTTTGCGCGTGTGATATATCAAATTGTTCGTCTAGAGATGCTCTTCATTTTGTTCCATTGTGCCATGTTTTTTTGAGTCCATCTTGATGCCTATAATGCTGTGGCAAGAGTGCTATAAAATGTTAGTTTCTGTTTCTTAATAGATTATGGACATTTGTCATTTTTGCCATGTTTAATGTGTACCTCCTATGAACTTTAGCCCTACATGTGTTTTGGGCTATGCCATGCCATGTTTACAGGGGTGTATGCCATGTATTTTTGTGATCAATGTGGTGACTAGCACATGCATGCAAAGTAGCTCTCGTGATGTTGCTGATTTCAGGGACTTAGAATTCTTCTAAGTCATTTCCCTGATGTTATATTTATGCCATGTATTCATGTTGCTACAGAGAGATCCATGCCTCTTTTGAGCATGTTCACTAAGGATGATTTTGAGATATTGTTATGTTCTATCCGTCCATGTCTTTTTTTGCAATTATGGAGAACCCTAGCATGACTCAATCTTGCTCTACTTTTGCTATAAAATATTGTTGGCAGATTGTTTACATGTTAATCAATTTTGCCAAGGTTGTGTAGTTGTTCCATGCATGCTATGAGTTTGTTCTTGCCATGGTTAGCTACTTGATCATGTCTTCTTGCTGGGTGTATGCTTAGTTTGTCATGCAATGCCTTGTGGTGAGTGCATCGAGCTCGGAAACATGCCTACGTAACTCTGTTTTTGCCATGTCCAGTTTTCTGCTAAGTCTGAATCTGTTAACGAAACTTGCTATGTTTACATGGGTGCCATCATATTTTCTGATCCCGTTTGGCTTATGGTCAGTAAGAGACTTTTGTTATATGCTTTGAGTAGTTTCATGCCATGCCTTGATTTGTCATGATGTGTTCCAGTATCTTGTTGTTATCTTGCTCTAAACATTGTTTCCTAAAGTTAAATCCTGACATGTTATTTTCACTAAGTCTGTGAACCTGATATCTTTTGCACTTTTGCCATGCCTGTTTGAACCTGCTATTTTGTGATTTAGCCGTACCTCAGTGTTCATATTTTGTCAAGCATCTTGAGTGGATCATTGCCATGTGCTTTGTTGCTATGTTAGAGTGCAGTAGCTTATTTTCTTGTTGCATTTAAGATGGCATCGTGTTGTTAATCACAGAATAGTGCCATTATTGTTTTGCTTGCCATTTGCAAACCGTGCATCTGATTCCGGTGATCTTTATATCGATTTCGACCGAAATCAACTCATCTTTCCAGCGGAACTCTTGGTTTGCCAAGTTGAGGCCTGGTTCAATATTTTCCTTCCAGAGCATGCATATGCATTGCATATCACATCCCGCATATCATGCCATGTTTTGCATCATGTTGCTTGTGCATTGCACCGTGGTTGATCGTGGTTCCCTTTGTTTGTGTTCTTGCTTTGGGTAGAGCCGGGAGACGAGTACGTGATCGAGGAACCCATTGAGTACGCTTACAAGGATCAAGCTTACGTCAACTCAGAGAACTTTGCAGGCAAGATGACCATACCCTCGAAATCACTTCTATCTTTGCTTGCTAGTTGCTCGCTCTTTTGCTATGCCTATGCCGCGATACCTACCACATGCTTTATCATGCCTCCCATATTGCCATGTCAAACCTTTAACCCACCTTGTCCTAGCAAACCGTTGTTTGGCTATGTTTACCGCTTTGCTCAGCCCCTCTTATAGCGTTGCTAGTTGAAGGTGAAGTTTGGAGTTTGTTCCTTGTTGGAACATGTTTATTGTTGGGATATCATTATTATATCTTGCTTACTTTGATGCACACATATACTTGGTAAAGGGTGGAAGGCTCGGCCTTATGCCTGGTGTCTTGTTCCACTCTTGCCGCCCTTGTTTCCGTCATACCGGTGTTATGTTCCTTGATTGTGTGTTCCTTACGCGGTTGGGTTATAATGGGGACCCCTTGACAGTTCGCCTTGAATAATACTCCACCAGCAAGGCCCAACCTTGGTTTTACCATTTGCACCTAGCCTTTTTCCCTTGGGTTTCGCGGACTCAAGGGTCATCTTTATTTTAAACCCCTGGGCCAGTGCTCCTCTGAGTGTTCGTCTAACTTGTCAGCCACCGGTGGCCACCAAGGGAAACTCTGGGTTGGCCTACCAGAAGTTTGGACAATCCAGTGTGCCCTGAGAACAAGATATGTGCAGCTCCTATCGGGATTTGTCGGCACATCCGGGTGGCTTTGCTGGTCTTGTTTTACCATTGTCAAGATGTCTTGTAACCGGGATTCTGAGTCTGATCGGGCCATCCCGGGAGAAGGAATATCCTTCGTTGACCGTGAGAGCTTGTGATGGGCTAAGTTGGGTCACCCCTGCAGGGTTTTGAACTTTCGAAAGCCGTGCCCGTGGTTATGGGCTAGCGGGAATTTGTTAATGTCTGGTTGTAGAGAACCTGAAACTAAACTTAATTAAAATGGATCAACAGCGTGTGTAGCCATGATGGTCTCTTTTCGGCGGAGTCCGGGAAGAGAACACGGTCTCGTGTTATGCTTGAATGTAAGTAGTTCTAGGATTACTCTTGATCATAGATTGTCGACCGTGCTTTGCCTTTCTCTTCTCGCTCTCATTTGCGTATGTTAGCCACCATATATGCTAGTGCATGTTGCAGCTCCACCTCACATCCTTTTTCCTACACATAAGCTTAAATAGTCTTGATAGCGAGGGTGTGAGATTGCCGAGTCCCCGTGACTCACAGTTTACTTCCAAAACCAGATGCAGGTGCAGATGATACCGTTCCAGGGGATGCGACTGAACTCAAGTGAGAGTTTGACGAGGACTCAGGACGTTACCACATTTCCTTTCCAGACGATCAGTAGTGGAGCCCAGTTGGGGCGATCGGGGATCTTATGCATTTGGGGTTGTCTTTATTTTGGTTCCGTAGTCGGACCTTGATTGTATCTGGATGATGTAATGCTATATTTATGTATTTTGTGAAGTGGGGATTGTAAGCCAACTCTGTATCTCCTTCTTATTCAGTACATGGGTTGTGTAAAGATTGCCCCTCTTGCGACATGCCTACAATGCGGTTATGCCTCTAAGTCGTGCTCCGACACGTGGGAGATATAGCCGCATCGTGGGTGTTACATGGCTGGCGGGTGTCAATTTCTCCAACTTTGGTTGAATCGGATTCAATGAACAGGGTTCTTTCTGAAGATCAAAAAGCAATCACTATACCGCGTTGTGGTTTTTGATGCGTAGGTAAGAACGGTTCTTGCTAAGCCCGTAGTAGCCACATAAAACTTGCAACAACAAAGTAGAGGACGACTAACTTGTTTTTGCAGGGCCTGTTGTGATGTGATATGGTCAAGACATGATGTGATATAATTTTATGTACGAGATGATCATGTTTTGTTAAAGTTATCGGCAACTGGCAGGAGCCTTATGGTTGTCTCTTTATTGCATAAAGATGCAAACGCCATACAATTGCTTTACTTTATCGCTATGCGATAGCAATAGTTGCAAAAGCAATAGTTGGCGCGATGACCATGTGACGACACGTTGATAGAGATCAAGATGATGGAGATCATTGTGTCATGCTGGTGACGATGGAGATCATGACGGTACTTTGGAGATGGAGATTAAAGGCACAAGATGATGATGGCCATACCATGTCACATATTTTGATTGCATGTGATGTTTATCTTTTATGCATCTTATTTTTCTTAGTACGACGATAACATTATGAGATGATCCCTTACTAAAATTTCGAGGTATAAGTGTTCTCCCTGAGTATGCACCGTTGCGACAGTTCTTCGTGCTGAGACACCACATGATGATCGGGTGTGATAATCTCTATGTTCGCATACAACGGGTGCAAGCCAGTTTTGCACAAGCAGAATACTCAGGTTAAACTTGACGAGCCTAGCATATGCAGATATGGCCTCGGAACACTGAGACCGAAAGGTTGAGCGTGAATCATATAGTAGATATGATCAACATAGTGATGTTCACCATTGAAAACTTCTCCATCTCATGTGATGATCGGACATGGTTTGGTTGATATGGATCACGTGATCATTTACATGACTAGAGGGATGTCTATCTAAGTGGGAGTTCTTAAGTAATATGATTAATTGAACTTAAATTTATCATGAACTTAGTCTTGATAGTATTTTCATATCAATGTTGTAGATCAATTGCTCACGTATAGCTTCCCTGTTTTATTTATGATATGTTCCTAAAGAAAACTATGTTGAAAGATGTTAGTAGCAATGATGCGGACTAGCTCCGTGTTCTTAGGATTATCCTCATTGTTGCATAGAACAATTATGTCCTTGATGCACCACTAGGTGACGGACCTTTTGCAGGAGTATATGCAGACGTCATGAACGTTTGACAAGCTCGGTATGATGACTACTTGATAGTTTTGTGCGCCATACTTCACGGCTTAGAAACGGGACTTCAAAAACGTTTTGAATGCCACGGAGCATATGATATGTTCCAAGAGCTGAAATTGGTATTTCAGACTCATGCCCGTGATAAGAGGTATGAGACCTCTGACAAGTACTTTGCCTACAAGATGGAGGAGAATAGCTCAGCTAGTGAGCATGTTCTCAGAATGTCTGAGTACTAAAATCACTTGAATCAAGTGGGAGTTAATCTTCAAGATAAGATAGTGATTGACAGAGTTCTCTAGTCACTATCACCAAGTTACTAGAACTTTATGATGAACTGTAATATGCAAGGGATGACGAAAACGATTCCCAAGCTCTTCGTGATGCTGAAATCGACGAAGGTAGAATTCAAGAAAGATCACCAAGTGTTGATGGTTAACAAGACCACTAGTTTCAAGGAAAAGGGGCAAAGGAAAAGAGAGGTAACTTCAAAGAATGGCAAGCAAGTTGCCACTCCCGTGACGAAGCCCAAACCTAGTCCTAAGCCTGAAACTGAGTGCTTCTACTGCAAAGGGAATGGTCGCTGGAAGTGGAACTACCCCAAATACTTGGCGGATAAGAAGGATGGTAAAGTGAATGAAGGTATATTTGATATACAGATTATTGATGTTTACTTTACTAGTGTTCATAATAGCCCCTGTGTATATGATACTGGTTCAGTTGCTATGATTAGTAACTTGAAACAGGAGTTACAAAATGAACAGAAACTAGTTGAGGGCAAGGTGATGATGTGTGTTGGAAGTGATTCCAAGGTGGATAAGACCACCATCGCACACTCCCTTTACCTTCATGATTAGTGTTGAACCTAAACTAAATGTTATTTGGTGTTTGTGTTGAGCATAAATATGATTGGATCATGTTTATTGCAATACGGTTATTCATTTAAGTCAAAGAATAATTGTTGGTCTATTTACATGAATAAAACCTTCTATGGTCATAATATTGAAGCCAAAAGAAGCAAAGTTAATAATGATAGTGCAACTTATATGTGGCACTGTCGTTTAGGTCATATTGGTGTAAAGCGCATGAAGAAACTCCATGCTGATGGGCTTTTGGAATCACTTGATTATGAATCATTTGATGCTTGCAAACCATGCCTCATGGGAAAGATATCTAAGACTCTGTTCTTCGGAACAATGGAGCAAGTAACTGACTTATTGGAAATAATACATACTGATGTATGCGATCCGATGAGTGTTGAGGCTCGCGGCGGGTATTGGTATTTTTTGACCTTCACAGATGATTTCAGATGATAGGGTATATCTACTCGATGAAACATAAGTCTGAAACATTTGAAAAGTTCAAAGAATTTCAGAGTGATGTGGAAAATCATTGTAACAAGAAAATAAAGTTTCTATGATCTGATCTCGGAGACGAATATTTCAGTTACGAGTTTGGTCTTCATTTGAAACGATGTCGAATAGATTTGCAACTCATGCCACCTGGAACACCACAGCGTAATGGTGTGTTTGAACATCATAACCGTACTTTATTAGATATGGTGCGATCTATGATGTCTCTTACCGATTTATCACTATCATTTTGGGGTTATGCATTAGAGACAACTGCATTCACATTAAATAGGGCACCATCTAAATCTGTTGAGACGACACCATATGAACTATGGTTTAGCAAGGAACCTAAGCTATCGTTTCTTAAAGTTCGGGGCTATGATGCTTATGTGAAAAAGTTTCAACCTGATAAGCTTGAACCCAAATCGGAGAAATGGGTCTTCGTAGGATACCCAAAGGAAACTGTTGGGTAGATCCGAAGGCAATATATTCTTTGCTAAGAATGGATCCTTTCTAGAGAAGAAGTTTCTCTCGAAAGAATTGAGTGGGAGGAATGTAGAACTTGATGAGGTAATTGTACCTTCTCCCGAATTGGAAAGTAGTTCATCACAGAAATCAGTTCTAGTGATTCCTACGCCAATTAGTGAGGAAGCTAATGATGATGATCATGAAACTTCAGATCAAGTTACTACCGAACCTCATAGGTCAAACAGAATATGGTCCGCACTAGAGTGGTACAGTAATCCTTTCTGGAAGTCATGTTACTAGACCATGACGAACCTACGAACTATGAGGAAGCGATGATGAGCCCAGATTCCGCAAAATGGCTTGAGGCCATGAAATCTGAGATGGGATCCATGTATGAGAACAAAGCGTGGACTTTGGTTGACTTGCCCAATGATCGGCAAGCCATTGAGAATAAATGGATCTTCAAGAGGAAGACAGACGCTGATAGTAGTATTACTATATACAAAGCTTGAATTGTCGCAAATGGTTTTCGACAAGTTCAAGATGTTGACTACGATGAGATTTTCTCACTCGAAGCGATGCTTAAGTCTGCCCGAATCATGTTAGCAATTGCCACATTTTATGAAATCTCGCAAATGGATGTCAAAACTGCATTCCTGAATGGATTTCTTAAAGAAGAGTTGTATATGATGCAACAAGAAGATTTTGTCAATCCTAAAGGTGCTAACAAAGTGTGCAAGCTCTAGCGATCCATCTATGGACTCGTGCAAGCATCTCGAAGTTGGAATATATGCTTTGATAAAGTGATCAAAGCATATTGTTTTATACAGACTTGTGATGAAGCCTGTATTTACAAGAAAGTGAGTGGGAGCACTACAGCTTTTTGGATAAGTATATGTGAATGACATACTATTGATCGGAAATGATGTAGAATTTTCTGGAAAGCATAAAGGAGTGTTTGAAAGGAGTTTTTCAAAGAAAGACCTCGGTGAAGCTACTTACATATTGAGCATTAAGATCTATAGAGATAGATCAAGACGCTTGATATATTTTTCAATGAGTACATACCTTGACAAGATTTTGAAGTATTTCAAAATGGAACAGTCAAAGAAGGAGTTCTTGCCTGTGTTGCAAGGTGTGAAGTTGAGCAAAGACTCAAAACCCGACCACGGGAGAAAATAGTAAGAGAATGAAAAGTTATTCCCTATGCCTCAGCCATAGGTTCTATAAAGTATGATATGTTGTGTACCAGACCTATTGTGTACCTCCCCAAGAGTTTGGCAAGAGGGTACAATAGTGATCCAGGAGTGGATCACTTGACATCGGTCAAAATTATCCTTAGTGGAATAAGGATATGTTTCTCGGTTATGGAGGTGACAAAAAGTTCTTCGTAAAGAGTTACGTCGATGCAAGTTTTGACACCGATTCGGATGACTCTGAGTCTCAATCTGGATACATATTGAAAGTGGGAGCAATTAGCTAGAGTATCTCTGTGCAGAGCATTGTAGACATAGAAAAATTTGCAAAGTACATAGGGCTCTGAATGTGGAAGACCCGTTGACTAAATTTCTCTCACAAGTAAAACATGATCACTCTTTGGGTGTTAATCACATAGCGATGTGAACTAGATTATTAAATCTAGTAAACCATTTGGGTATTAGGCACATGGAGATGTGAACTAATCACCTAACGATGTGAACTATTGGTGTTAAATCACATGACGATGTGAACTAGATTATTTACTCTCGTGCAAGTGGGAGACTGAAGGAAATATGCCCTAGAGGTAACAATAAAGTTGTTATTTATATTTCCTTATATCATGATACATGTTTATTATTCATGCTAGAATTGTATTAACCGAAAACCTGATAGATGTGTGAATACATAGACAAACAGAGTGTCCCTACTATGCCTCTACTTGACTAGCTCGTTAATCAAAGATGGTTTAGTTTCCTAGCCATAGACATGTGTTGTCATTTGATGAACGGGATCACATCGTTAGAGAATGATGTGATGGAGAAGACCCATCCATTACCTTAGCACTATGATCGTTTAGTTTGTTGCTATTGCTTTCTTCATGACTTATACATGTTCCTATGACTATGAGATTATGCAATTCCCGAATACCGGAGGAACACTTAGTGTGCTATTAAACTCCATAATGTAATTGGGTGATTATAAAGATGCTCTATAGGTGTCTCTGATGGTGTTTGTTGAGTTGGCATAGATCAAGATTAAGATTTGTCACTCCGATTGTCGGAGAGATATCTCTGGGCCCTCTCGGTAATGCACATCACTATAAGCCTTGCAAGCAATGTGACTAATGAGTTAGTTGCGGGATGATGCATTACAGAACGAGTAAATAGTCTTGTCGGTAATGAGATTGAAGAAGGTATGATGATACCGACGATTGAATCTCAGGCAAGTAACATACCGATGACAAAGGGAACAACATATATTATTGTGCGATTTGACCGATAAAGATCTTCGTAGAATATGTAGGAGCCAATATAAGCATCCAGGTTCCGCTATTGGTTATTGACCGGAGATGTGTCTCGGTCATGTCTACATAGTTCTCAAACCCGTAGGGTCCGCACGCTTAACATTCGATGACGATTTGTATTATGAGTTAGTGATTTGATGACCAAAGTTTGTTCCGAGTCCCGGATGAGATCACGGACATGACACGGAGTCTTGAAATGGTCGAGACATAAAGATCGATATATTGGAAGGCTATATTCAGACATCGGAAAGGTTTTGAGTGGTTCGGGTATTTCTCGGAGTACCGGAGAGTTACGGGAATTAGCCGTGGAAAGTATTGGGCCTTCATGGGCCTTAGTGGAAAGGAGGGAAGGGCCACAAGGGGAGGCCGCGCGCCCCCCATGGACTGGTCTGAAATGGACTAGGGAGGGGGTAGTGCCCCCCTCTTTCCTTCTCCTTCTCCTCTCCTTCCTTCTTCTCCTACTTGGACTAGGAAAGGGGGAAACCTACTCCTACTAGGAGTAGGAATCTCACCTTTGGGTGCACCCCTTGTGGCCGGACCTCCTCCTCCCCCCCCTTTGTATACGGGGAGGGGCACCCCATAGACACACAAGTTGATGTCTTCGCCGTGTACGGTGCCCCCTCCACAGATTTCCTCCTCGGTTATATTGTCGTAGTGCTTAGGCGAAGCCCTGCGTCGGTAACTTCATCATCACCGTCACGACACCGTCGTGCCGACGAAACTCTCCCTCGGCCTCAGCTAGATCTAGAGTTCGAGGGACGTCACCGAGCTGAACGTGTGCAGATCGCGGAGGTGTCGTGCATTCGGTACTTGATCGGTTGGATTGCGAAGACGTTTGACTACATGAACCGCGTTACTTAACGCTTCTGCTTTCGGTCTATGAGGGTACGTAGACACAATCTCCCCTCTCATTGCTATGCATGTCCTAGATAGATCTTGCGTGACCGTACGATTTTTTTTGAAATATTGCGTTACCCAACTGTCGGGAATTATCATGGCAGATGTCCTAGCGGAAGGACTTACTCGTGGAGCCATCACAACAGGGTTAGCTTAAAGGGGTTAAAATGGGACAAAGGACTCAAGGAGTTTATACTGGTTCGGCCCCTTGCGGTGAAGGTAAAGGCCTAATCTAGTTTGAGGTGGTATTGATTATGTCTCGATTACGAGGGAGCGAATACGCTTAACCTAGTTTTTGATTTGTTGTCTCTTGCCCTAAGCCACCTCCAGGTCGTCCCTTTATATACACAGGTTGACGCCCAGCGGCCTACAGAGTCTCGGCTGACTCATAAACATGTCTGGAATGGTGACTAATTACACTTGCCTTATAATACAAGTCATACATATATGGTGGTTTTACCCCTATGGGCCTTAAGCCTCCCTTGGGCCTTGGGCCCTTTAGTGAATCTGCTTCATGAACCGACATCGTTAATATCTTCATGGGCTTCAGTTTGATGAACCGCCATTAGTATAACCCGGCCCCCTTCTGGGCGGGTCATGCCCAATAGTCATATCCCCAACATAAGGCGCAGGTTGATTTGAACTTGTTCATTTCAATCTTCAACACTTTAGAAAAAATCCTTCTTCACCTGCTTATGTAAGATATTGTAACCCGCCGTGATCATCTCCTGGAATTTCGGAGACCCGCCATGACGTCATCTGTTATTAATTTTGCACAATATCCAACATATTTTAACGGATCCTTATCTTTAATAACCATCTTGAAAATCAAGGCATTTCCATCGTCACATATCCATTTTTTGGTCTTCTCGATTCCCGCGCATGTCAGTTATCCTTCCATCCTTATAAATAGGGCCAGGGGTTCCTTTCTTTGCCCCCCCTTGCCTCTTCATCTCTTTCTTCTTCCTCGCCTCACCCCAACACCCGAGCTCCGCCACCATCCTCAACCTTCGCTACTGCATCGACAACGGCCGCTGCATCAACCTGATCTGTCCAGAGTTTGGCCCCGCGCCTCCGCCGCTTAACAGATCAAGTAAGTTTTCCTCCTTCCCTTTCCTTTAGATCTCATTAGGGTTTCCTGCAAGTTCGTCGGAGTTCATCCTTGTTCTTCATTGTAGCTTGTTACTTTGATTCAAACTTAGCACTCCTCCCACACGGCGGAGGCCATGATACTTGTTTTTGTTATTACACCATCTCCTTCACGTAAGAAAAACCAATCTGAACATATGAACTGCTCGAGCACTGTAATTTAGGTCAAAAATATTTTCCCTTATCCGAAGTATCGCAGATCCAAAATCCTAGCATCCATCTGTGAAACCTGTTTGCTTCAACACTTAGTAGAATTCGCTCTTGATAGATCTGGAATACCATTGCTGTCATGGCGGCTTAGATCACTAGTTATGATTTAGTCATATGGCATTAGGCCCATTTAAGCCACCAACCTGAATATACACTGCAGCATTCATTTCTAGCTTAATGAAAGCAACTTAAACCGGAAAATTTTCCTTCTTTTAGGCTTTTTCCTTCACAATGCCAAAGACAATCACTTCATGCAATTGGGTTCCTTCCATTGTCACTGAAAGCACGCTCAAGAACTTTTTCAAAATTGGATTTTTACCAGCCAAAGACATCCTGCATTAGCGCATTCCCAAAAAAACGAAGAAAGACCTCACCCAAAGGATGGTGAGGTCATTGTTTTTACTGATCACATGAATTGGGGCTTCTCACCGCCCGTCTCAAAAAAATTCCGAGACGTTCTGCACTTCTTTCAACTCCATCCTCAAGACATCAGACCCAATTCCATGTCAAACATTTGCAATTTTCATGTCTTTTGTGAAGTCTACCTTCAAGAGGAGCCCAGTGTTGAACTCTTCAGGGAATACTTTTATCTGAGCTGGCACAATGAGTTTACTAACGGGCCTAGCTTAGAACTTGGCGAGGTCTCAATTTAACGAAGAAGAGATGTTGTCTTCCCGTATGCTCGCCTGCCGAGTCATCCCAAAGATTGAAACCAAACATGGTTCTATTGTAAAGATACTTCTCCGGCTAATGAAAATCCACTGCCGGGTTATCGTGCCCAGCGGCTCGAGAAAAAGCATCATCTTCCCGAAAAAGCTTACCACCGCTGAACATGCCAAGCTTACTCCCACTATTGAAAAGATCAGGGCCCTACTGGGAAATCGGTTAACCGGAATTGACTTGGTTCGGTGCTGGGTTCCTTGGCGAATTATACCCTTGAGCCACCGATCCAGCTTAATGTGCACTTACTCAGGTGATGCAAAAGATCCACTACGCCACAGCTCCATGTGCCTCACTGATGATGCAATCAATGAAATGTCAAAGACCCTTCTGAATGAGAGCCTGGGGAGTTGTAGCAAAGTAGGGATGAACCCTTTCTACAAACTTACCCGCCGCCATATGTGAGTCTTTAAATTAATTATTTCACCTTATTACTCCAATATTTTGTTAAGTAGGCCTTGATGATTTTCATAGGCTGCATCTGATTTTTGGAACAAGGAGTACGACCATCAAGCTGCTAAGAAAGCCAGGGCCAAAACAAAAGCCATCAAGAAAGCCGCCAAGAGGAACAAGAAGAAATTAACTGCTTCCGAGATGCTTGGTCTGGACGAAAGTTCTGAGTCGGAGGTAGCCCTTGATTCCCTTGGCTCCTTTTTCAACCATCTTATTGACACTGATTATCATCAGGATGACACGGGGACTGGTCAAGCAGTCGAAGAAGAGGTAACTATCATTTCGTCCGACTCAGAGCCTTTGCCAAGACAGAAAATTCAATGGGTAACCCAGAAAGTAAGCTTTTCACACCCCTTAGCTCATTTGGATCCTCACTTTCTTTTGATGCAACAGCAGCACGAGAGCCGGCGACAAACTCGGACTAGCGGAGGTGAAGAGTTATCGTCTGGCTTACCAAATACTCCAGCTCCACGGAAATGTCGAAAGGAGGTCTTTCCAAATTTAAACTTGTTTTACTCACTGGCAGGTCTTATTCGCCAGCCACTTAATCCTTCCAATTCAAACTATCAGGAGGCTTCTCGCTCCTCCTCCGGTGACTCATCTCAGACCCAGCTGCCAGCTTTCAAGACTGCCCCTGGGTAAAATCAGTTTTATTCTCTATATCCTTATGCTCTGATACTTGTACTAATATCTCATAACTCGTGCAGTGGACAAGCAAAACTTAGCAAGAAATCAAAGGTGACCAAACCGGCTGAAGAGCCCAAAGCCCATGAACCGGAACAGCAAACTCCAGCCTCTCAGATCTCCATGCCACAACCTCAAGAGCCCGTCCATGACGTTCCACCAGAAATTCCAAACCTTTCCAGTGACCCTACAAATGTCAATCCTTTGGGCACTGGATTGTCAAGCCCCATTAAACCGCCAGGAACATCCACTGACGATGTTATGACCACTGGGACCGCCTTTAAAGAACCGGGACAACCCACTGTCTTGGCCAAGCACTCTGCCAATGAGGTGTTCCTCGAAAGGCGAAAAGTGAGATTTGATATTGCTGATTACTCTCAACTAAGCGCCAGTAAAGTACTCTCTGGATATCTCAATCAAGTCCATACCATCCGCTTTCTTGAGATTGACATGGTGAAACAGATGCACCCGAAGTATGTGGTATAAATGCCGGCTTAATACAGTATACATATCTTGTCATCCCCCAAGTCTAATGCGTATGATATGATTGAATATGGTGTAGACTTAGAGTAGGCATGAGTATAAAAAACATCTTCGATAAAATCCTTACAAGGCTGTCTTTCACCATTAGAGTTAAACTAGATTTTGAATGATTAACATTGCATCCGTAGCCCCCAAGGGCCATTTTAATTAGCATGAATGAATCGGTACTTGGGTATCATTGTTTATAAATCAAAACTTACTTATATAGTCCCCATGAGCCGGCTGTGGTCATTTGCAGTGCAACTGGGTCATCATAAAATAGTAACAAGACATGCAACGTACATTAGCCCCCAAGTGTCAAATACTCTTGCTTGCAAAGTGCTTGGGACTTATTTATAGAAGCCGTTCGTATGAAGAATTTTTTTGGCAGGCATTAGCCCCCAAGTGCCAAGTGTTGTTGCTTGCAAAATGCTTGGGACATTATTCATATAAGCTGATTTATGAGTATGGTTTCAAATCTGTGCCTGTAAAGGACACTACTGCTCAACTTCAATCAGAATTGGCTGATATGAAAACTCGACTGGAGGTTCAAGAATCTGAGACCTGAAAAGCCGACTTAAAGTTCAAATTTAGTCTGGAGGAGGCAGAAAAGCTAAAGCCTGGTTTTGATACTGAAAGAACCGCCTGGGCTGAGGAGAAAGCTGCTCTAACGCAGCGGGACGAAAAAGCAGAGGTTGATCTTCAAAAGGTGACCACTGAGCTTACCGGTTTAAAACACCGTGTATTCCAGATGGTTTTTGCTATCTTTGGTGAGCCGCCTTGCCAGCATCAAAATTGAATCTCTTCCTTTTATATCATAAATCGTCGCTGATCACTCCATGATTGTTACACAGGTCCGAGGAGCAGCAACCTTAGTCAAGATTCACTGGTGAAGCTTAAAGTTGTGTACACGCTTATTGAACAACTATATACCAGAACTCAGCGCACACTTGCCATGATTTCTCAACAAATCAAGGACCCAATCTGCTGAGTATTGTCTTGAAAAAATTGTCCATTCTGCCTGCGACGATTAAAGAGATAAAACGGTCATGTGCAAGAGCCGGCACCATGATGGCCTTGAGCCGTGCTAAGGCATGGTTACCAGAGCTAGAACCGGCTGAGGTAGCTACTGGGTATCCAAGCTTGAAATAAGATGGCACTTCTTTTGACCAGAAAGACTTTTCTTCCTGTGTTAAAGAGATACATCCTCTGGCGACTCTAATTGCTGATGAAACAAATCTCTGAAAATATCGACTGGCTTATGATGCAAAAAACCGGAGGATTCCCACGCCGGCTTATAAAGTGATGGATCTAATTCCCCCAATCCGTAAGCATACTTTCGCCCTGAAGTTGATCTGTCCGATCTTATAGATGACGAAGCTGAATTCCAAGCCTTGCGTGGCATTGACTGGTCATCACCCAACTTCCAAACGGTGGAGGACGAAGAACCGGAGAAGGATGAACCTGAAGCTTCAAGTCATCAAGGCCAAGAAGATTGATCCGCTGGGCGGCTTAAACATTTGATCTTCCAAAAAACACTTATCTTTTTGGCTCATTAAGTCATGTAATAGGCTAGTTGAACTTTGATCTGTTGTGCCATCGTGCACATTTGGTTTTGCGCAAAATGTTGATTCGTCAGTTGAAAAACGACAACTTTATGCCTAGAATAATGTTGATTTATGCAGCTCAGACCTAACAATACCCTGCACACAAACATATCACAAGTGCCCTGGCGGTTTACCGCAGGGCAGGTCATAATACCCTATATAAACCACTGGTGACTAAAACATGCCATGACCGGGGCCGGTGTAATCATAATCATATAGAATCAAAGAATATCATACTTGTGATATTTGATCGCACTAACGGCTTACCATACCAGTGCAGTAAGGGTGTCAACCCAGAAAGATTGGACACATAATGACTTGTTTAACTGTCATATACAGTAAGGGGTAATATCCCAAAGTTCAAAACCAGAACTCCGAGCACATAGGCTATTTATCATATACTGGCGACTTATAGTCGAAAACCAGTCCGGGTTATCAAACTCCATATATGGTTACGCATTATCCATAAGGATGAAGACTTCGTGGCCTAAATTGTCTCAAGCCAGTTCATGAGGGTAGTAACGCTATGTTCTCTTTGGTGAATACACGTATGTTTGAACAGGGAGCCCCCACGTGCTTTAGGGCATATAAGCCAGACCAAGAGGGATATTCACAGCTATGCTTCAAATATGAGCAAGAAGCCCCCAAGTGGGTTGTGGCATTGAGCCGATCAAGAGGGATATTCACAGATATGCTTCAAATATGAGCAGGAAGCCCCCAAGTGACCATAAGGGTGGCATTGAGCCAATCAAGAGGGATATTCACACCTATGCTTCAAATATGAGTAGGAAGCCACCAAGTGACCATAAGGGTGGCATTAAGCCAATCAAGAGGGACATTCACAACTATGCTTCAAATATGAGCAGGAAGCCCCCAAGTGACCATAAGGGTGACATTGAGCTGATCAAGAGGGATATTCACAGCTATGCTTCAAATATGAGCAGGAAGCCCCCAAATGTCCATGTTAAGATGTGGCGTTGCGCCGGATCAAGAGGGATATTCACAGCTATGCTTCAAATATGATCAGGAACCCCCAAATGTCCACTTATAGTGAAAAAGACTCATTATTCTTTGAGATGAAACAAATAGAGGCCCTGTATTAGCAGGGGTGCCATCTTTACTATAAACATCATAATTTATACATTGTCAAGATATGTACATCGTAAGAGCCGGCGACTCAAGTGTAGTAAGGCCGAAGATGAGAAATATTTCACGGCCGATGGGTCTCCACTTCCGACGTGTGTGAGTCCTTGTGGTCTCGAACATCGACAAGGTAGTATGATCCATTGTTGAGATTCTTGTTCATCACAAAAGTCCCTTCCCAAGGTGGGGGTAGTTTATGCATATTAGTTTGATCCTGAATAAGCCGGACACCAAGTCACCTTCTTGAAAGGTTCCGGTCTTAACCCGGCGGCTGTGATAACGACACAAATCTTGCTGATAAATCGTTGATCGAGCTGCCGCGAGGTTATGCTCCTCATCTAACAGGTCAAGTGCATCTTGACGTGCTTTTTCATTATCAGCTTCAACATAAGCCGCCACACGCTGTGAGTCATGACGGATGTCACTAGGGAGAACCGCCACTGCTCCGTAAACCATGAAGAAAGGTGTGTAACCCGTAGACCTATTGGGGTAGTATTGATACTCCATAATACTCAGGGTAACTCTTCCATCCAACAACGTAGCGTCCTCTGCAAAGGAACCATAAGACGGGGCTTGATGCCTCTCTGGATTTCTTGATTAGCTCTCTCTGCTTGATCATTAGACTGGGGGTGATCCACTGATGATACATCAAGCCGGACATGCTCGCGTTGGCAAAATTCTTGCATGGCACCCTTGGATAGATTAGTGCCATTATCAGTTATAATACTGTGGGGAAAACCAAAATGGTAAATCACCTTTTTCATGAATTGAACCGATGTCGCCGCGTCACATTTACTGACCGGCTCTGCTTCAACCCATTTCGTAAACTTATCAACCGCCACCAGGAGGTGCGTCTTTTTGTCCTGGGACCTTCTGAAAGGCCCAACCATATCAAGTCCCTAGACTACAAAAGGCCAAGTAATTGGAATCATCCTCAATTCTTGAGCCGGCACATCAGTGCGCCGTGAGAACTTCTGACAACCATCACATATACTAACTAGATCCTCCGCATCAGTGTGCGCCGTCAGCCCATAGAACCCATGAAGAAAAGCCTTGGCTACGAGAGATTTAGACCCGGCATGATGACCACAATCCCCTTCATGAATCTCTCATAGAATCTCACAACCTTCGTCAGGAGAAACACAACGTTGAAACGCCCATGTGACACTACGATGATGCAATTATCCATTATAAATAGTAAATGACTTAGACCGCCGGGTTATCTGTCTGGCCAAAGTTTCATCCTCAGGTGACTCGCCCTGGGTCATATAAGCCAAATAGGGAATTGTCCAATTAGGAATAGCATGAAGAGCCGCCACCAATTGTGTCTCTGGGTCGGGAATAGCAAGATCCTCCTCTGTAGGCAATTTGATAGAAGGGTTATGCAGAATATCCAGGAAAGTGTTAGGTGGCACCGGCTTACCCTAAGACCCTAACCGTCTTAAAGCATCAGCCGCCTCATTTTTCCTATGATCAACATGTTCAACTTGATAACCCTTGAAGTGACCTTCGATAGCATCGACCTCTCAACGATAAGCCGCCATGAGTGGATCTTTAGAATCCCAAGTGCCAGAAACTTGCTAAGCTACCAGATCTGAGTCGCCGAAGCATCTCACCCAGCTTAAGTTCATTTCATTGGCCATCCGAAGGCCATGGAGCAAGATCTCATACTCAACTGCATTGTTAGTAGAAGGGAACATCAACCGTAGAACATAAGAAAATTAATCACCTCGTGGGGAAGTCAAGACAACTCCAGCCCCCGAGCCCTCCAATTGCCTGGACCCATCAAAGTGGATAGTCCAATATGTGCTATCTGGCTTCTCCTTAGGCATCTGCAACTCTGTCCAATCATTGATAAAATCCACAAGTGCTTGAGACATGATGGTTGTACAAGACACATATTGTGACGCCCCCGATTTGACCGTACACTAATCATACACGCAAATGTGTACGATCAAGATCAAGGACTCACAAGAAGATATCACAACACAACTCTAGACACAAATTAAAATAATATAAGTCTTATATTACAAGCCAGGGGCCTCGAGGGCTCGGATACATAAGCTCGAAAACAAAAGAGTCAGTGGAAGCAACATTATCTGAGTACAGACATGAGTTAAACAAGTTTGCCTTAAGAAGGCTAGCACAAAAGAAACATCGATCGAAAAGGCAAGGCCTCCTGCCTGGGAGCCTCCTAACTACTCCAGGTCGTCAGTGGTCGTCACGTAGTAGTAGGCACCCTCGGGGTAGTAGTAATCATCAGCGGTGTCGTATGGCTACTGGGATCTGTCATTTGGTCGCAAAAATCGGGTATGGGGAAAAAGAGGTAGCAAAGCAACCGTGAGTACTCATCCAAAGTACTCGCAAGAATTACATCAGATCTAAACTAAGTATGCATCTGTATCAAAGGAAATGGGCTGTATCTGTGGACTAAACTGCAGAATGCCAGAAGAGAAGGAGGAAAGCCTAGCCTATCGATGACTCAGTTGGGGCTTCTGGGGTCTCCTTGTGGCTTGGAATGGCTCTCGGTTCTCTGGAGAAGTCATTGCATAAAATAGGTTTTCTCTTTCATTGCAATTTACCAGTCTCCTCTCCAATCAGTCTTGGATTATTTCTAATATTTATGGGCCATGCGATCCACAAGACAACATTGAGTTTATTAACTGGTTCCTGAATATTCACATGCCTGATGATGTTGACTGGATTCTAATGGGAGATTTCAACCTTATGAGGGCACCATCAGATAGGAATAGACCTGGGGGAGATGTCAATGACATGCTTATGTTTAATGAGGCCATCAGTAATCAAGGTTTAATTGAATTACCTCTGCATGGCAGAAAGTTTAGTTAGAGTAACATGCAGCATGATCCTCTGTTGGTAAAACTTGATTGGTTTTTTACTTCTGCTTCTTGGATGACTACTTTTCCAGACACAATTGTGCTACCTCTTGAAAAGCCTATTTTAGATCATCTGCCCTGTGTAATAAAAGTTGGTACTTCTATCCCAAAGGCAAAAGTGTTCAGGTTTAAAACTACTGGCTCCAACACTCTGATTTTAGACAGGTAGTAGCCAATGCTTGGAATATTCCAGTTGGAAATCTTGATGCTGTCAAAACCTTGAATGCTAATTTTAAAAACTTGAGAAGAGCTTTGAAGCTGTGGGCTAAAGCCTTGTCTTCTCTGAAAACTCAGATTGCAGAGCTGAATGAGTTCATATTCCTGTGGGATCTCTTTGAAGAATTCAGAGAGTTGGACACTCATGAATGGAATTGCAGGGCTATTCTCAAAGAGCATCTACTTATTCTATTGAGGAATCAAAAGATTTACTGGAAGCAAAGAGGGAAAATCAAGGGGGTGAAGTTTGGAGATGAGAACACAAAGTTGTTTCACACTAAAGCTTCAATTAATTACAAGCATAACCATATTGTTGTACTCCAAAATGATGACCAAGTTGACATATCTGATCATGCTGGGAAGGCTGCAATTCTTTTGGACACTTACAAAAAAAGAATGGGCACATCTCAAAAAACCTCAATGCATTTTGATCTAGCTTCCTTGTTTGGGCAGAGACAACATTCAGATATCTTTGATAAACTTGAGTTGCCTTTTACTGAAGAGGAAATTACTGATGTGGTCAAAAATCTTCCAACAGACAAATCACCGGGCCCTGATGGTTTTAACAATGAATTTCTTAAGTATTGGTGGGACATTATTAAGGGAGATGTGCTCAAATTCATATATGATTTTCATGCAGGGCAAATTTCTCTTGAGAGGTTAAATACTTCTTACATTACCCTCATTCCAAAGGGGAGTACTCCCTTGACAGCAAATGACTTTAGACCAATCTCTTTACTAAATTTTTGACTAAAGATTGTCACTAAGCTGCTGGCAAATAGGTTACAGAAAGTGATTCTCAAGTTGTTTCATATCAACCAATATGGTTTTCTTAAAGAGAGATCTATTCATGATTGCTTGGGTTGGGCATATGAATATCTACACCAATGTCATAAGTCTAAATATGAGATTATTGTACTTAAATTGGACTTTGAAAAGGCTTTTGACACAATTGAGCACCAGGCAATGCTGGATATTTTAAAGGCCAAAGGTTTTGGGGACAGATGGATTTCATGGATCAAAATGCTCTTCACTTCTGCTTCATCTGCTATCTTGCTAAATGGTGTCCCTGAAAAAAGTTTTATTGTCTTAGAGGTGTCAGGTAGGGGGATCCTCTATCCCCCCTCCTATTTGTGCTTGCTGCAGATCTTCTTCAGTCAGTTCTCAACAAGGAAATGCACATGGTATTGTTATTTTCTCCCTTACAAGTGGAGTCTTGCCCTGATTTTCCAATTGTCCAGTATGCTGATGACACTCTGGTCATTCTACAAGCAGATGCCAAGCAACTACATTGCCTTAAAGCCCTCCTCAATACTTTTGCAGATGGCACTGGACTTAAAGTAAACTACAATAAATCCAGTATGATTCCAATAAATGTGTCAGAAGAGAAGATGGAGATTCTGATAAATAATTTTCATTGCAAGAAGGAATCTTTTCCAATCCAATACTTGGGAACACCCCTAGGACTTCATAAGCCTACTGCTAAGCAATTTTTTCCTCTTGTCACAAGACTGCAAAAGAAGCTTGTGGGTTTGTCCTCCTTTATGACAATGGCTGGAAGATTATTGTTGGTGAAATATGTCCTCAATTCTTTGTTGATCTATCTCATGGGATGCCTTGATGTGCATGTCACCATCAAAACCCAAGCCATTAAGTATTTGAGACACTGCCTGTGCCGAGGTCCTGATCTGGAGGACCACAGACCTGCCATGGTGGCATGGAGCACTGTGTGTAGACACAAAAATCAAGGAGGTTTGGGTGTCATGGATATCTTTATTCAGAATAAGTCCCTATTACTTAAGAATCTGCACAAGTTCTATAACAGACACAATACCCCCTGGTTCAGCTTGATCTGGGAATCATATTACAACAATGATACACTGCCTGGTAATAACTGGATTGGATCATTTTGGTGGAAGGCAAACCTTAAGCTTATTGATAACTACAAGTCCTTGGCCAGATGCAACATAGGTGATGGCAAGAGTGCCTTCTTTTGGAATGATCTGTGGCACTCTGCTTGTTTGCAAGACATGTTCCCTCATTTATTCTCTTTTGTGAAGAACAAAGATGCAACTGTCCACACCATTCTCCAAGCAGAATACTTAGAGGATCTATTCCATCTACCCCTGACTGTGCAAACTTTCCAGGAATTTGAGGCTATGGAAGACATTTGTATTGATATAAGGGCTTCTTATACACTAGATTGCATTGACACTTGGAGCTACATTTGGGGAAATGAACACTTCTCGGTTGCTAAGGCCTATAAAGTTATGATGGGAGTTAAAATTGTGCCACAATAGTTCAACTGGATCTGGAATAGCTCTTCTCAGCCAAAGATTTTTGGAGATTGCTTCATGACAGGCTCAATACTAGAAATCTTTTGAGAAGGAAAACTTTTCATTTAGCCAACTACAATTGTGCTGTCAACAATTGTCCACAGGAAGAAACTCTGCAGCATCTTTTCTAGACCTATCCTTTTGCAGCTCAATGTTGTGACCTGATTTGCCCTTCAAGACAGGAAAATGTTTCAATTCTGGAAGCTTTTCTTGATCTCAAACAGAAGCTACATGTACCATTCTTCATGGAAATAATCATCCTTGCTTCTTGGGCTATCTGGATCTCAAGGAATAATTTGATCTTCCAAGCAGTTCAACCTAGCATCCATAGTTGGAAAGCTATTTTCCTGGAGGAGCTCAATCTTCTAAGATTTAGAATTAAGAAGAGTTATGCTGGATACTACTGTTCTTGGCTTGACAATCTTGTGTTGTAATTCTAGACTCTAGTTTTTCCTCCCTAGTTTTGTTTCTTTTTCTTTTCTTCTAGCTTATCTCAAGCCTCTTGTACAGTGGAACCTTTTGTTTCTGTCTTTCTAATTAATAAAAATTGCAGTGGGGTTTTGCCCTACTGTGTACAGTCAAAAAAAAGACTAGCATCTTCTGGAACCCACCATCTTGCAGCAATAGGAGGGAGTAGAGTAGCATAAAGTAAAGTAGTAGAAGTGCTATCAACCTCGGCCAGAGATCCTTTCTCGACTCCCTGCGAGAAAGCAATCCTAGAGCCATACTATCCATTTCTCATCACAATCCATTTCTCATCACAAGTATCCAGTTCTAGTTGTATCGATCGGGATACAACTCCAAGTATTCGTTACCATAGGATAGGCTATCGATAGATGTTTTCTTCCTTGCAGGGGTGCACCAACTTACCCACCACGCGCGATTAACTCCGACCGGACACACTTTACTGGGTCATGCCCGGCCTCGGCCAAACAATACGCCGCAACCCGACCTAGGCTTAATAGAGAGGTCAACACGCCAGACTAAACCTATGCCCCCAGGGGTCATGGGCCATCTCCCCGGTAACTCCTGCATGTTGCGTACGCGGGCGATGAGCAGACCAAGCTACCTCCTTCAAAAAGGAAGGTGCTTACCAGTCCAACCCAGCGTGCGCCGCTCAGTCGCTGACGTCTATTAAGCTTCGGCTGATGCATACGACGCATAACGCCCATACTATGCCCACGTGATGGTTAGTGCTATCACGCCAGAGGCCCCTCGGATCAAATATCCAAATCGTAGTGGATTAGGAGCACGCGGTAACAAGCAGAGACTCATGAAAGATGTGACCCCCGTTGCCCCGTCTCGAGTACTTGCGGCAAGGGCTAAGAATGCCCGGCCATGCCTCGTAAATATCTCGCGGGCACCTTCCAGGTCAACCCGACTCCACATCACTCGCTATTAAGCTCGCGCTGGTACCCCTCAGGGCCGACCCGTCTTTAGTAACATGGTTCAGTGTAAAGTCATAGTAATCATAGTAACTGGGTGTCTAACACCAAGGGGAAAACCCGAGGAATCACCCCCGGTGAATTCCACTCGATGTTATCATCAAGGTGAACGTAAGAGGATCCACCCTCGAGGTTCACACTTGCGGGGTTGCACGACGGAGCCGTAACGGAAGTGGTTAAGGAGGAAATCACCCTCGATGACCAGGACTGAATAGCTACACTACAGATATCTCATCAGGAGTGATGTAAGAGGGTCCACCCTCGGCACTCGATAGTAACTCTGCAGAGTCGTACAACTAGGGGGGTGATGTGCAGTGTCGGGGCCTGGACGTCGATCACGTTGATCGAGTCATCGAACATAAAGTGGGGCAACTGGGACAAGGTGGGGTCACTGATGGATCACTAACCAACATATACTAAGAATTTTAGTATAAGAAGGTAAGGTAACAATAAGCAGGTAACAAAAACATGCTATGCATTAGAGTAGGATCATACAGAAAGCAGTAGCAGTTCTAATGCAAGCATGAGAGGGAAAGAAATGGGTGATATCAAAATGCTCAAGGAGGGTTTGCTTGCCTGGTTGCTCTGGCAAGGAGGGATCGTCATCCACGTAGTTGATCACAGGGGCTGCATCGGTCTCGAGGTCTACCGGAGAGAAGAGGGGGGAAGAAACCGTAAATACAGAGCAAACAATGCATCACAAAAATATAACAAGGCAAAACACGGTGCCAGGGGTGACCTAACGCGGTACAAGGCGATACTGGTGAAGGGGAGAAACATCCGGGGAAAAATCCCTGGTGTTTCGCGTTTTCGGACAGATGAAACGGA
This sequence comes from Triticum urartu, assembly GCF_056163025.1. Lineage (NCBI taxonomy): Eukaryota > Viridiplantae > Streptophyta > Magnoliopsida > Poales > Poaceae > Triticum > Triticum urartu. Next base: position 272,461,631 of record NC_141875.1, read on the forward strand.
GGGGGAAAGTTGCGTGTTTGCTATTCTAAGTATGCATGGCGGATGAACGGGCTGCGTTTCCACATTCGTCTTGTCGTTCTGAGCAACTTTCATGTACAAAGTTTTTCGATCCGAGCTACGGTTTATTATATATTAATTTATAAAGTTTTAAACATTTTCTGAAATTATTATTAATTCAGAATTAATAGGAAAAATTCTATGGGTACCCAGCCCTGTGTACACAGAATGTACACAGAGGCTGACATGTGGGCCAGGGGACCCAGTTGACCAGTCAAAGTTTGATTGGTCAACAGAGGGTGGGGGCCCCCTGTCATTGACTGACTAATAAACTAACAACTTTAGTTAGACTAATTAAGTAGTTAACATGTTAATTAACATTATTAATTAGATTAATTAATTAATTAAATTTATTATTATTATTATTTAAATCTTTTTCTATTAAATCGTTCCAGGGCAGGGCCCCACATGTCATAGGCCCAAAGGGTTCTATTGGGCGCTGGGTGCAACGGCAAACGGGCGCCTGGAGCGGCGCAACCCGGCTGGGCTCCCGCCCAAGTCGACAGGGGAGGGAAGGGTGCCGGGGCACCGGCAGCTGCGGTGAGTTGCGCCGGGCAGGAGGCAGCAGAGGAGGTGGAGCGGCCCGAGTAGAGGAGGGGGACGCTCGCGGGGAAGCAGGGGGAGACGAAGGCAAGGTGCGTCGGTGGCCATGGCCGGAGCGGGGAGGAGCGCTGCGCAAGGGGTGGTTGCAGCGGCAGCAGGAGGCGGCACCGGAGCGGGGCTGCGCGGACGGGAGCAAAGGCCGGTGCGCGAGGAGCTGCGGGAAGGCGAGCAGGAGAGCTCGGTAGGGGGCGCGCGGGAGGCTAGCGGCAGCGGGCGCGTGGGAGCTAGCAGCAACAGCAGGGGGCATAGCTGCGGGCGGCGTTGGCGAGCGCGATGGCACGGCCGGCGACCAGGTGCGAGTGGGCGGCGCGGTGTTGTACGCAGGTGGGCGAGGCCACGAGCAGAGAAGGGCAGGGGGCGCGGTCGCAACCAAGGCGCTGGCAGCACGGGCAGGTCTCGGGGGGCGTGGCCGGAGCGCGACGCGGACGGCGGCGGGCGCCAGTATGCAGCGGGCGGCCGGGCGCACGTGGGCACGCGCCATGCCGAGGCCAGGCGAGCAGGGGCGACGAGGCGGGGCTACGGTCATGCGCGCGCGAGTGGATGCCGCTGGTGACCGAGAACCAGGGGAGAGAGGGAGGTAGGCCGGAGCTCACGGCGGGGCCGTAGGGCAAAGGCAATGGGCTCGGGGAGGTCTGGCGAGGCAGATCGTCGTCAGGGCGAGGTGGCGGCGACGACAAACGGCGTTGGTGTCCGGGCGTGGTAGGAGAAGAGGTCGAGGACGGGGAGTTGCGGCATCCATGGCGATGGCTGGCGTCGGGAGGAAGTAGAGACGCCAGGAGGCCAGTCAAGGAGGCGGGTGCCGACGACGGTGGTGCAGTGGGGTTGGTGATGGGCGGCGTCGGGGGCGCCCGCTCCCGATCTAGAACATGGCAGGAAGAGGGAGATCGAGGGGAGTGGGGAAAGTGGGGTGGGTGGTGGTGGATCGGGCTAGGGTTTAGATTGGGGGAGCGGGGCCATATAGGCCAGGGAGGGGTGTGGGAGTGGGCCGGCCTGACTGGTGGCCAGGTTGGCTATGGCCCGTTAGGGGGGGTTCTTTTCCCCTTTTTTTGGTTTCTATTTTCTTTTTTTTAACTTTTCTGTTTTATTTATTTTTAGAGCATTTAGCCAGTTTGTAAAAAGTTGATTTCCCACTAATATTACCAAATGATTATTTACAACAACTTGAACATTTTTGTTTGCACGTTTGATAATTTTGAATCTTGACTTCAATTTAAATTTGAATTTGGACCAGATTCAAACCAATGCGAGTTTAACAACAGTAATCATGATGACATGGCATCATTAGCAGGGAATTACTGTAGCTTAATTATCCAGGCGTCACACATACTTTAAACCATGACGTCCAAGCTCAATGGCCCACTTGGCTATCTGACCTGTGGCTTCTCTATTTTGAATGATACCCCCTAAAGGGGCAGAACTAACCACAATGATAGGATGACCCATAAAATACTGTTTCAGCTTCCGGCTAGCCATAAAAACCCCATATACAAGCTTCTGCCAATGTGGATACCTCTGTTTGGAGTCAATAAGGACCTCACTGATGTAATAAACCGACCGTTGAACCGGATATTCTTTGCCTGCTTCCTTCCTTTCTACCACAATGGCCATACTAACATCTCGGCTATTGGCAGCCACATATAATTGCAAAGGCTCCTTGTCAATGGGAGCAGCAAGAACCGGTGGCTCTGCCAATTGTTTCTTCAAGGCCTCAAATGCCTGATCAACAGCATCACTCCAGACAAAGTGATCTCTCTTCATCATCTGGCACATAGGGATAGCCTTCTCACCCAACTGGCTTACAAAACTGGCTTAAGGCCGCAATACGACCCACCAAACGTTGAACATCATTGGTACACACCGGCTTAGCCAGAGAGGTGATAGCTTTTATCTTCTCTGGGTTATCCTCAATACCCCGTTCTGAAACCAGAAAACCCAAAAGCTTACCGGATGGCACACCAAAAACACACTTGGTCAGGTTAAGCACCACCTTATAAACCCAAAGGTTGTCAAAGGTTTCCTTAAAATCATCAATCAGGGTCTCCTTCTTCGTAGACTTCACCACAATATCATCCACATAAGCATGAACATTGCGCCCAATCTGATTATGAAGACAACTCTGCACACACCGCTAGTAAGTCGCCTGGGCGCTCTTGAGCCCAAAAGGCATAGACACATAGCAGAATGCTCCAAATGGAGTGATGAAAGCTGTATTTTCCTGGTCCTTAATTGCCATCTTGATCTGATGATAACCAGAATAAGCATCCAAAAATCTCAAACGCTCACAACCCGCTGTAGCATCAATAATTTGATCAATACGAGGGAGAGCAAAGGGATCGGCTGGACAAGCTTCGTTTAAGTCCGTGTAGTCCACACACATTCACCAAGTGACGTTCTTCTTAAGCACCAACACTGGGTTGGCCAACCACTCAGGATGAAAAACTTCAACAATTAAACCAGCCACTAAGATCTTGACTGGTTTAAATTTTTGAACAATATTAAGAGTGTACTCAGCGAGTTCCCTCGGTACACCTGGCATGTCAGAAGGTTTCCATGCAAAGATGTCGTCGGTTCTCACAGATGAACTTGATGAGCGCGCCTTCCTATTTTGGATCCAGATTAGCACTGATGCTGAACTGCTTGGATGCATCATCAGGAATGAAATGACCTAGTTTAGTGTCATCAGCCGACTTAAAGTTCAAGACTGGATCATGTCTGTCGGGTAAACATTGTCCTTGTAGAACTTCAACTCTTCTGTCGCACAAACAGACTCAGCATAAGCAACATCACCTTCCTCACACTCCAATGCTATCTTGTGACTCTGATGTACTACTATAGTGCCCTTGTGACCCAACATTTTGAGCTGCAGATATACATAACAAGGCCGTGCCATGAATTTGGCATAAGCTGGCCATCCGAACAGAGCATGATAAGGGCTCTTGATTTTAACCACTTCAAAGGTCAACGCCTCAGATCTGGAACCATACTCGTCTACAAAAGCAACTTCCAAAGATATCTTACCGACCGGATATGCCGACTTACCAGGTACCACACCGTGAAAAACAGTGTTTGACGGTTTATGGTTTTTGTAAGTCAACCCCATACGACGGGAAGTATCATAGTAGAGGATATTAATACTGTTGCCTCCATCCATAAGTACCTTAGTGAACTTGTATCCTCCAACCTGAGGCGCCACCACCAGCGCCAAATGACCCGGATTATCAACCCGGGGTGGGTGATCCTCACGACTCCAAACAATGGGCTGCTCAGACCATCGTAAATAACAGGCAACCGCCAGCTCAACTGCGTTTACCGCCCTTTTATGAAGCTTCTGATCCCTCTTACATAAACTTGTGGTGAAGACGTGGTACTGCCCACTATTAAACTGCTTCGGGTTACTCTGATAACCATATTGCTGCTGTTGATTCCCCTGACCGGACTGTTGATGATAACCACCCTGATTGCCTTGATTGCATGGGTGACCCTGGAAACCGGAATTAGAACCACAACCATCGTAACCTGGACCATGAGAACCGGATCCTGAGCCGCCGCCCGGCCCATAATTGTTCTGGAACAAATTTGAATTTTTGAACTCCTTCATAATTTGGCAATCTTTCCAGAGGTGACTGGATGACCTTTCCCACGTACCATGCTTTGGGCAAGGCTCATTCATCATCTTCTCAAGATTGATAGCTATCCCTCCTGGCCGAGGAGGTGGCTTTCCCTTACGTCGCTGACCATTATTCCGCGTGTTGGTCTTGGCCACAAAATCTGAATTACCATCGTCCTTGCGCTTACCATTGCCCCCTGATTCGCCGGGTTATAATGCTGGCCCTTGGTGTTGCCACTCTTCTTTCCCTTTCTTGTCTTTTCATCATCAGATTCGGGGTCCTTGGTAGTATCAGAGTCGGCATATTTAATCAGAGCTGCCATCAGCCCCATGTCATTGCAGTGGCGCTTGAGTCGCCCTAGCTTCTGTTTAAGAGGAAACAAACGGCAATTTTTCTCTAACATTAGGACTGCTGAGCCGGCATTAATGTTATCCGATGAGTGCAGGATGGCTTTGACCCAGCGCACCCTATGGGTCATTGACTCGCCCTCTTCTTGGGCACAGGCATCCAAATCCACAATTAACATGGGCTGCTTGCACATATCTTTAAAATTTCGGGCCTTTAACTCGGCCCATGATCCAATGGAATTGCCAGGCAGTCCCTTTAACCAAGTATGGGCCGTCCCATCTAGCATCATGGTGAAGTACTTCGCACACGCAGCATCGCTGACCTCCAACAGCTCCATGGCCATCTCGTAACTCCCAATCCACGCCTCAGGGGGTATGTCGGTTGTATAGTTAGGCACCTCATGAGGTCCTTTGAAATCCTTAGGTAAACGCTCATTCCGAAGAGCCGGTAGTAAACATGGTACGCCCGTGGCTCTAGAGGTCACGCCTGCCTCCACCGAAGTTGTCGGATAAACCGGGGGAGGCTGATGAGCCGCCGGTTCAGCTTCTCGACGTGCTCCGCCCTCGCCCACCAAATTCTGAGCACCATCCCGCGCCGGGTCATGCCCACGAGGCTGGTTACGGTGCATGTCGCTGCTTGAAACGACCGGGGAGTCCATGTGTGTACTGTAACTCCGGCTTGGGTGAGGGGTTGAGTGAATCCTTTAACGACTGTAAGAATAAGCCTCCCGCTGCACCAATGCTGTCTGACAAAGCTCTCTAGCCCTCCTTGTTTCAATCGCAGCTGGAGACTCGCCTTCAACTAGGAGAGCCGCCAGTCGTGTTGCCACAACAATCATGTTATCCAACGAGTTAGAATAATGACCCGGTGGTGTCGGTACATACTGTGGCGGGGTATTATTCAGACGAGGCGGATCTGTTGTGCGTGGCTGAGACGGCGCTCAGGTCCTAGGTATAGCCACCACCCGGTTTACCTTCGGCGGGTCACTGGTCCCTCCACCAGGTGTGTTGAAGAGGTTCCTCGCCTCGTAAACCGGAGCCAGACGACTCCGGTGCCTTCTTCTCATGACTTCGTTTGAAGCGTTCTGATCCAACAAGAGCCGGAAGGAATCAGCCTAGATCTGTTGTGCCTGAGCATCCAAAGCAGCTTGCTCAGCAGTCATCCTCGCGTTCTCAGCTGCAAGATCTTCCTTGGCTTGAGCTATCTCATCTCTTAGTTTTGCGACTTCCGCATTATGCTGAACTTGATTCGCCGGGTTTACCTCTGCCGTTAACAATGTTGTCAAGGTGTCCAATAAGTCAGAGAGGACCTGAGCCAGCGGGCGCACAGGGCCTCCTGACCCGGAAACAATTGCCATGGCAGTCAAAGGATTCAGCCCTGAGTATGTACCGGCCATGAAAATCCCAACCCAGTTTGGCGGCTCATAGGGGTCCGGAATACTATCTCCATTGGAACAGCCCCCAAGCCTGTCGTCTTGCAGCTGATAAAATGAAGTAGTCTCGCCTGTGGACTACTCACCATCAGAATAGATGGCCATCTCACCGCCAGACACAGATCCTTCCTCAAATTCCGCCCCAAGGATGAATCCAACGAAGGCGTGCTTCATGGCGGTTTGAACCTGGGCGGGTCGTGCACGCTAAGCCGTCTCGATGATGTCGATGCAGATGTCCAGCTCAGGGCCCGGTTTGCCGATCTTGCCGATAAAACATGAATTCCACCGAAGGGGACCCGGTACCCATGCTCAATTGAGCCGGCCTCGGGGCCCCAGCCTGCATCGTTGATGTAGACCTTGCCGCGACGACTCTTGGTCATCCGGCCCACAGCGTATCCCTTGATCCCTTCGAAGTTGCCATTTAAGAACTCGAAACCACCGTGCGCTGGCCCCATGGTGGGCGCCAACTGTCGTGGAATTGTCACGGCAGATGTCCTAGCAGAAGGACTTAGTCGTGGATCCATCGCAAGAGGGTTAGCTTAGAGGGGTTAAAACGGGACAGAGGACACAAGGAGTTTATACTGGTTCGTCCCCTTGAGGTGAAGGTAAAGGCCTAATCCAGTTTGAGGTGGTATTGATTATGTCTCGATTACGAGGGAGCGGATACGCTTAACCTAGTTTTTAATTTGTTGTCTCTTTCCCTAAGCCGCCTCCGGGTCATCCCTTTATATACACAGGTTGACGCCCTGTGGCCTACAGAGTCCCAGCCGACTCATAAACATGTCTGGTCTGGTGACTAATTACACTTGCCTTATAATACAAGTCATACATATACGACGGTTTTACCCCGACGGGCCTTAAGCCGCCCTTGGGCCTTGGGCCCTTTAGTGAATCTGCTTCATGAACCACCATCGTTAATATCTTCATGGGCTTCAGTTTGATGAACCGCCATTGGGATAACCCGGCCCCTTCTGGGCGGGTCATGCCCAATAGTCATATCCCCAACACCAACATTACACCAGAGCGGTGGCCCGAACCAGTATAAACTCTCATGTCACTTGTTCCTTGGGTTCGGCGAGCTAGGCCTTGAGATCGTTGCGTGAGCGAACCAGTGAGAGAGAGATCTTCGTGCGCACCCGAGAGTTCGAACCTCAAGGGTTTGCGGGAACCCGTAATCCGACAATTGGCGCGCCAGGTAGGGGTGTGCTGAAGCCTTTTTCCCGTCGATCCACGCTCCACCATTCCACAGCATCCATGGCTGACGCTCACCGAGCCCGTGCTGAGCGCCGGGCCGCCCTCACCACCCACGTCGCTCAGATGGTGCCCGTTGGTGGACATCTCCACCATTCTCCATCACCTACTGCCAATGCCACCACCGTCACGACAGCAAAAGAGCAGCAAGCTTCATCGATGCACCCCTCCATGCGGCGGGACAGATGTACCGCCACCCCGTCGCTGACTCCGGCTGGCTCATCGTCCCATGCTCATCGTGTGCCCACGGACGCGCAGGCCGCACTGCTCATGGCACACGAGGTCCTCCGTTACCGCCTGATCGATGACCTCTATGATGACTGGCTGGACCGCATCACCGAGCTCGTCAGTGCTACCGGGGGCTCTCCTGCACTGTCTCTCTCACTGCCTTGCCCACCTCTAGTTGAGGGTGACGTGGCCCACGGAGCACCCCCACCACCTCCGCGTCAAGACGGCGCTCTCGTGCCAGGACACATGGTCCCGCGGCGTGACCCACCACGCCGGGCGCCCCCGCGTGAAGAAGGAAGCTGCCAAGAAGTCCCAAGGCCACAAGAAAACGCTCCTGCCCTCCCAGCACCATCACGTCTAGACCGGTACTGGCTGCAACGGCGACATGTGGATACCAGGATAGGGATCGGCCACCGCGACGGGCTCCAGTGACCATAGCAGGCTGCCACGCCTTCACTCTTGCGCTACGCAGTGTCGTCTGGCCGGGCAAGTTCAAGCCAGACCTGCCTCCGCGCTACGACGGCACCCCCGACCCCACGGAGTTCTTGCAGCTCTACGAGCTGAGCATCGAGGCAGCCAACGGCGATGAGAAGGTCATGGAAAACTGGTTTCCCATGTCCCTGAAGGATGGCGCCCGCTCGTGGCTCCTGAATCTGCCCGCTGGATCAATCTCCTCCTGGGGCAAGATGTGCGAATGCTTCGTCACCAACTTCCAGGGCACTCGCGACCGCCCGCTGGCTGGAGGCGACCAGCGGTGCATCAAGCAGCAACGAGGGGAAACCCTGCATAAGTACATCCAGCGCTTCAACAGCGTCCGCCTCAAGATCCCCAAGGTGACAGACAAGGCCATCATCTCTGCATTCTTCGATGGCGTCTGCGACATCAAGATGAAGGAGGAGCTCGCCATCCACGAGGAGCTATGCATGGCCCTGGAGATGTTCAATATGGAGACCAAGTGAGCATGGGTAGAGGAAGGGTGCCTTACCCTCCTTGAGCTCCCAGGTGCTGACCAGGAGGACAAGAAGGCGAAGATCAAGGGCGTGAAGCGCAAGGGGGGTGCCGTGCTCACGGCGGAGCCAGAGATGAAGCGCGGCCGTGACCACCCCGAATAATCCAAGGCCAACCGTCCATTCTGCGCCTTCCACAATGTTCACAGGAACAACACCAGCGACTGTCAGGAGCTCAGGGCCATCCGAGATGGGCGCTTTGGGCGGCGCCCCGAGCAAAACGACCGAGGCTACAACCAAGGAGGAGGACGAAGTGGAGGACGATGGGACGACCACGTCCCCCCCCCCCCACCAGGAGTGGCACAACTAACCTCGCGAGGACCGCTGACAGGAGCAGCCTCCCAAGGGCCCCTATGGGGAGCAGCCTCATGAGGACTGTCCTAGGGGCAACGCTGGCCTCCCTCCGCTGCCGCCACCATGAAGGAGAAACGACGACCACCATCAGGACGAGGGGGCTGGGGGATTCCAGGAGCCATGTGCCATCGCCTGTATCTTGGGTGGTGCTCAAGCCCCAGCTTCTCAGCGTGTCTTCTAGCACTTCGCTCGTGAGGTGAACGCGACCCTTCCCAGGCTCGAGGCCACGCGCCCGCTCAGGTGGTCCAAGTGCGCCATCACCTTCAGCTCGGCAGACCAGCTCAAGTGTGCGACAACCGCTGGCGCCCTCCCGATGCTCTGCTCGCCCGTCATCAGCAACGTTCAAGTCAACAAGTCCCTCATCGACGGTGGCGCCAGGGCTCAATGTCATGTCTGTCGAGACATTCGACAGCCTCCAGGTGCCATACGATCAGCTACAGCCTACCAAGCCCTTCTCAGGAGTGACCGATGGCTCCACGACCCCGATAGGGCAAGTCAGCCTCCCTGTCACCTTCGGCCAGCATGACAACTACTGCACCGAGCTCATCGACTTTGACGTCGCCCACATCCTTCTGCCGTACAACACCATCCTTGGGTATCCAGCCCTAGCCAAGTTTATGGCGGTGACCCATCATATCTACAACGTCCTCAAGATGCCAGGGAGTGGCGGTGTCATCTCGGTCGCCTGCGAGGAAAGAGATGTGGTGTGCTCCCTCGAGCGTGCTTACCAAGCTGCAGTGGCCAAAGACCCCGACAATGAAGGAACCCCATACCCTCCTGAGGCCAACCCCAAGAAGAAGAAGCAGCTACACCGCCAAGGACCTCAGGAGTGCGGCGTCTCCAACAGCACCACCTCAGGATCTGCACCCACAGCTAGGGCGCCTCCTTCCCTCGCATAGGAAGGCACGCTCGGTGCCCTCCTCAGGCTGGGCTCGGGGGCTCTCTTCTGGAGGGCCTCGGACCTAGCCAACATCACGAGCGAGGCGCTCGGGCTCCATGTGGAGGCATGCTTCGCCCAATGTTTCCCTCAAGAGGGCACGAGGCGCGGAGCGCCTAGTGCTCAGGAGTTCATCACCAAGGTGATCCAAGAGCTTCAAGAGGCAAGGACCATACATGGCGACCGCCGCCCATCACCCAGCGTAGCTCCCCATCCTGGCGAGGATGGCGGACTATGCATCAGCGTCGACATGCCAGGGCTCAACATGGCCGCATCTCAGGGACGTTTCTCGTCTTCGCGCATTGGGCGGTGCGAGAGTCCCCCTCATAGCTACGTTTGCATGCCTCTCGGCCTGTCGAATGCGGTTGTCACCTTCTAGCACCACCTATAGAGCATTTTGGCGGCTCAGGAGGCCAGTCATCACGCTGTCCTGGCAGAGATCGCAACAGTTCTTCAGGAGCCACCTGGGCCTGCGGAGCCTCCTGAGGCTCAGGACCCTGGCGGCTCGTGAGGAGGAACTTCTCGGACGCGCATCTTTAGCTACCCCGACACCACTCCAGCACGGTATCAGGTGACTCTTTCCAATTCATTCAATTAGGGGCGCCCTTCGGGCAGCATTACCCCCAAGTCATACGGGCCTGTCCATGCGGCGTATATCCTTTTGCATCTTTAGCTTACTCTGTTGGGAGCGCCTCACGGGCTGCATCATCCCCAGGCCGCTCGGTTCCATCCCAGTGGCATGTATTGTTCTTACATCTATTTGAACCAGCTTGCCCTCTTGCATGAATTGCCTTATGATTATCACCTGCCTGCCCGGTACTTCGATACCATGAACGTTGCAAGCCCTTGCAAGCCCGCCCACGACCACCTCATGATTAAGGTCTGGCATGGCGCCTATGCTCAGGTCCTTTCCTGCTGTGTCGCCAAACCCAAGAGGCCGAGCTCTGGCTTGTGGGCCTTCTCCCGTGTACGTCACCTCCGTGGCCCATGGTGCCTTGTTCTCGCATGACCTAATCAAGGACGAGCAAGCCAGGGCGCGCGACCGGGTGCATCTCCACCGCGGGAGCCACGTGCTGGTCGTCCTTCTTCAGGATCCTTCACATGAGAAGACTAGGCATGGCATCTGTGCTCGGGTCCGTCCCTGCAGCGTTGATAAACCCAACGAGTGAGCTCTGTCTGGCGGGCCGGCCCCGTTCATGTCACCTCCTGGGGTCGTTGGTGTTTGGCCTTCTCATGTGATCGCCTCAGGAGATTCGTCCGGCACAGGTTGCCTAACCATCTCGCAGGGCCACCGCAGCCATCAAGAATCAAGACCACGCGCAACCCGCCTTGAGGTAGGGCCTTGCGAGTCCCGCGCTGGCTCACGAGTGCCCAGACAAACCTCGTCCAGCCCTGTCGTGCAAACCACGTGTCAGGGAGGGGCTGTACACGCCTCGGGGGCTCCACTCAGAGGGAGCCCTCACCCACACACGAGTGGAAGCACCACGCTCTGTGCTGGCAGTGGACACGGTCGAGGAGCGGCTATGCCCGTGCAAGTGCGGAAGCGCTATGCTCCGTGCTGGTGATAAACAACTGAGGGCTGCCCCGTGGCCGCATCAACCTCAGGGAGCCACCCAGCTCAGTGTCCAGCCTCACCGCAACGCTTTCCCCTCGGGAGAGTCTCGCGAGGGGGCTGGGCATGGGGGCTATTCTCAGGTCACGCCTAGCGTACGCCGCCCTACTAGGTCCCTCGGACCTGGTCATCGCGCGCCCCTCCCGAGTGGGACCTAGGCGAGGACTGGTATGAAGGTCCGTTTGCGCATGAAGTGGGACTCCTGAGCATCGCAACTCAGGAGCCTAACTGGCCACGTAGCCCCTCACCCCTTGGTCCCGTCCTGGTGATCCGAATGGTCCAACGGCGGCTGAGGTATGTGTCGGCATCCTGGGAACGGGGGTACCCAGACTTGCCTGCCTGCAGCCCAGGGCATGGCTCCACCAGCGGCCTGGTACGGCCCATCTTCATCAGCAAACACTCAAGACCCTCGAGAGGGGCCAAGCCTCGTGAGGAGGATGACACAAGACCTCCTTAGGGGCAGCCTCACTAGGCTCGCTCGCAAGGGGCGGAGAGATCAAGGCGAGGGGCACCTCGTGAGGTTTCCGTGACATGAGCCATGACGACCAAGGCCAGGCGGGCGCCAGGCGAGCGCGAGCGCGTGCCGAGTACTGGTTGCCTCTTTGGTGCTAAAGAGGTAGGCGCAGGCGAGGAGTCCCAAGGTATCAGGAAAAGGTTTCCATATTGGTGCAACGAGACCAAGACCAGTAGGATGGCAGGACGGAGGTCATCACGGAGCCCACGACGGCGTCACCACCAGAGCCTTTGGCAGACGAAGACCACCTTTTGTCAGGATAGTTGGTACTAGCTGTCCCCCATCAAATTGCCTGTTGTGGGATCCCTTCCCGCCTAAACATTTGGGAAGAGAACTGAGGCCTCTATAAATAGGACTAGCCACCAACATAGGAGGAGAGGGATCATTCAGACCATCCTCAGCACACAATCTCATCGAGCTCAAGAACACCTCTCCTTAGGAGGGTGTTCTTCCCTTGTACTTGTTCATCCCTAGCCTACAAGGCAATCCACCACACCACACTGGAGTAGGGTATTACACCGCAACGGTGTCCTGAACCTGTATAAACTCTTGTGTCTCTTATTCCTCGGGTTCGGCGAGCTAGGCTTTGAGATCGTGGCGAAAGTGTGAGCTAGGGGGTGAGAGATCTTCCTACGCACCCTAGAGTTCGAACCTCAAGGTTTTTGCCAGAACCCATAATCCGACATTTGGCGCGCCAGGTAGGGGTGCGCTGAAGCTTTTCTTCCATCGATCCGCGTTCCACTGCTCCATCGCATCCTTGTCTGACGCTCGCCGAGCCCGTTTTGAGCGCCGCGCCGCCCTCACCGCCTGCGTCGCTCAGACGGCGCCCGTTGTTGGACCTCCCCGCCGTTCTCCATCACCCGCTGCCAATGCCACCACTAGCCCGGCAGCGAACGAGCAGCAAGCGTCATCACTGCACCCCTCTTTGCGGCGGGACGGCCGCACCGCCACCCCGTCGCTAACTCCGGCCGGCTCATCGTCCCACGCTCATCGCGCACCCACGGACGTGTAGTTTGCACTGCTCATGGCACGTGAGCTCCTGTGCTACCGCCCGGTCGACGACATCTACGAGGACTCGGCTGGACCGCATCGCCAAGCTCGTCAGTGCCGCTGGGGGCTCTCCTGCACCATCCCTCTCACTGCCTCGCCCACCTCCAGCCGCGGGCGACGTAGCTCACGGAGCACCTCCGCCGCCTCCGAATCAAGACGGCGCCCTTGCGCCGAGACGCGCAGCTCATGGACCGCCACCGCCTCCTCTGCATCAAGACGATGTCCTCGCCCCGAGACGCACGGTCCTGCGACGTGATCCGCCACGCCATGTGCCCGCGCACGATGAAGGAAGCTGCCATGAGGTCCCTCGACCCCAAGAAAACGCTCCTGCACTCCTCGCACCACCATGTCAAGACCGGGTGCCGCCTGCGGTGGCGGTGCGTGGGTACCAAGACCAGGCTCCATCACCACGACGGGCTCCGGTGACCACAGCAGGCTGCCGAGCCTTTACCCCCAAGCTGCACACCGTCCTCTGGCAAGGCAAGTTCAAGACGGACCTGCCTCCGCGCTACGATGGCACCCCCGATCCTGTGGAGTTCTTGCAGCTCTACAAGCTGAGCATCGAGGCAGCCAACGGAGACGAGAAGTTCATGGCGAACTGGTTTGCCATGGCCCTCAAGGATGGCGCGCGCTCATGGCTCCTGAACCTGCCCGCGGGATCAATCTCCTCCAGGGGCGAGATGCGTGAGCGTTTCGTCGCCAACTTTCAGGGCACTCGCGACCGCCCACCAGCCGCAGACGACCTGCGGCGCATCAAGCAGCAACTAGGGGAAATACTGCAAAAGTACATCCAGCGCTTCAACAGCGTCCGCCTCAAGATCCCCAAGGTGACAAACGAGGCCATCATCTATGCGTTCTCCCATGGCGTCCATGACGTCAAGATGAAGGAGGAGCTCGCCATCCACGAGGAGCTATGCTCGGCTCTGGAGATGTTCAACATGGTGACCAAGTGCGCAAGAGCTGAGGAGGGGCACCTCTCCCTCCTCGAGCTCCCTACCGCCAACCCAGAAGAGAAGAAAGCCAAGGCCAAGGACGTGAAGTGCAAGGGAGTAGCCGTGCTCGCGGCAGAGCCCAACATGAAGTGCCGACGGGACCACCCCGAGTCGTCTAAGGGCAGCCGTCCGTTCTGCGCCTTGCACAACATACACGGCCACAACACCAACGACTGCCAAGAGCTCAGGGCCGTTCTAGATGGATGCTTCGGTCAGCGCCCCGAGTGCAACGACCGGGGCTATGTTCGAGGAGGAGGACCAAGTGGGGGATGCTGGGATGACCGTGGCCCCGTCAGGAGTGGTGCGACCGGCCTCGCGAGGACTACTGGCAGGAACAGCCTCGCGAGGGCGCCTGGAGGGACCAGCCTCGTGAGAACCGTCCTCAGGGAAATGCTGGCCACCAAGGAGGAATGATGACCACCATCAGGACGAGGGGGCTGGGGGCTTCCTGGACCCACGCGCTATCACCTGCATCTTGGGTGGAGCTCAAGCCCCAGGTTCCCAGCGCATCTTCAAGAAGTTTGCTCGTGAGGTGAACGCGGCCCTTCCCAGGCTCGAGTCCACGTGCCCGCTCAGGTGGTCCAAGTGCGCCATCACCTTCAGCTTGGCGGGCCAGCTCAAGTGCGCGGCAACCGCCGTCGTCCTTTCGATGCTTTGTTCACCCATCATCAGCAACGTTCAAGTCACCAAGACCCTCATCGACAGCGACGCAGGGCTCAATGTGTTGTCCGTCGAGACGTTCAACAGCCTTCAAGTGCCATACGATCAGCTACAGCCTACCAAGCCTTTCTTAGGAGTGACCGACGGCTCCACCACCCCGATAGGGCAGGTCTGCCTCCCTGTCACCTTCGGCCAGCGTAACTACCACCGCACCAAGCTCATCGACTTTGACATCGCCCACAACCGTCTGTCGTACAATGCCATCCTTGGGTATCCGGCATTGGCCAAGTTTACGGTAGTGACCCACCACGGTTACAATGTCCTCAAGATGCCAGGGAGTGGCGGAGTCATCATGGTCCCCTGTGAAGAAAGAGATGCGGTGTGCTCCCTTGAGCGCGCCTTCCAAGCCGCTACGATCGAAGACCCCGACAACGAAGGCACCCCGTACCCTCCTGAGGCCATCACCAAGAAGAAGAAGAAGCTATTCCTCCCAGGGCCTTAGGAGAGCGGCGTCTCTAGTGGCACCACCGCAGGAACCGCGCCTGTAGCTGGGGCTCCTCCCTCCCTTGCATAGGAAGGCGCACCCGGTGCCCTCCTCAAGCAAGGCTCGGGTGCTCTCTTCTAGAGGGCCTCGGACCTAGCCAACATCATGAGGGAGGCACTCGGGCACCATGTGGAGGTGTGCTTCGCCGCACGTTTCCCTCAGGAAGGCACTGGGCGAGGAGCGCCCGGTGCTTAGGAGTTCATCATCAAGGCGACCCAGGAGCTTCAAGAGGCAAGGGCCATACGTGGCAACCGCCACCCACCACCCGGCGTAGCTCCCCAACTCGGCGACGACGGCGGGCTGCGCATCTACGTCGACATTCCAGGGCTCAACAGGGCCGCATCTCAAGAGCGCTTCTGGCCTTCACGCGTTGGTCGGTGTGAGGGTCCACCTCACAACTACGTTCGCATGTCGTCTGGCTTGCCGAGCGTGGCTGTCGCCTTCCAGCATCATGTGTGGAGCATTCGTGCGGCTCAGGAGGCTAGGCATCATGCTGTCCTGGCAGAGATGGCGACGGTCCTCAAGGAACCACACGAGCCCCCGGAGCCTCCTGAGGCTCAGGGCCCTGGCGGCTCGTGAGGAACGACTCCTTCAGCGCGCACCTTCAGCTACTCCAACACCACTCCGACTACTGTATCAGGTGACTCTGTCTAGTTCATTCAATTGGGGGCGCCCCTCGGGCGGCATCATCCCCAAGTCGCATGGGCATGTCCCAGTGACATGTATCCTTTTGCGTCTCTAGCTTACTTTGATGGGGGCGCTCCTCGGGCTACATCATCCCCAGGCAGCTCGGGTCCGTACCAGTGCCATGTATCATCCTTGCATCTATCTAAGCTAACCTGCCGCTTTGCTTGAGTCATTTCATGACTATCACCTGCTTATCTGGTACTTTGATACCCCACCCGCGACTGCCCTCGTTACCACAGGAGCCGCGCGCCGGTTGTCTTTCTTTAGGGGCCCCCGCATGAGTAGGCTAGGCACGGCGTCTATGCTCTGGTCCATCCCTGCAGCGTCGATAAATCCAACGACTGAGCTCTGTGTGGCGGGTCGGCCCCATTCACGTCACCTCCTGGGGTCACTGGTGTCTGGCCTTCTCATGTGACTGCCTCAGGAAATTCGTTCGGTGCAGGTTGCCTAACCATCTTGCAGGACCACTTAAGATATCAAGAACCAAGAACAGGTGCAACCCGCCTTGAGGTAGGGCCTCGTGAGTCCCGCGCTGGCTCACGGGTGCCCAGACACACCTTGTCTAGCCCTGTTGTGCAAGCCACATGTCAGGGCGGGGCTGTACATGCCCCAGGGGCTGCACTCAGAGGGAGCCCCCACCCACGCACCAGTGGAAGCGCCATGCTCCGCGTTGGCAGTCGACATGGTCGACGAGCAGCTATGCCCGTGCAAGTGCGGAAGTGCTACGCTCCGCGCTGGTGATAAACAACCGAGGGCGGCCCCATGGCCGTACCAACCTCAGGGAGCCACCCGGCACAGTGTCCAGCCTCACCGCAACGCTTTCCCCTCGGGAGAGTCGCGCGAGGGGGCTAGGCACGAGGGCTGCGCTCAGGCCCCGCCTAGCGTGCGCTGCCCTGCCAAGTCCCTCGGACCTGGTTGTCCTGCACCCCTCCCGAGCGGGACCTCGGTGAGGGCAGCTATGAAGGTCTGTTTGAGCGTCAAGGGGGACTACTAAGCATCACCACTCAAGAGCCTAACTGGCCACGTAGCCCCTCACCCCTTGGTTCCGTCCTGGTGATCCGGACAGCTCAACGGCGACTGAGGTATGCACGGCGTCGGGCCCTGCCGACGTAGAACCATAAGGCCTATTTTTGCATTTCCTTCCTGTAGGCCGTTTGCACTTCAAAGGGGGACTCCTGAGCATCGCGACTCAGGAGCCTAACTGGCCACGTAGCCCCTCACCCCTTGGTCCCGTCCTGGTGATCTGGACGGCCCAACGGCGGCTGAGGTATGCGCGGAGTCGGGCCGTGCCGACGTAGAACATCAAGTAAACGGGAAGAAAATCACCGAACCTAAATAAATTATTACACATCATATTGTCCCCCAAACGTCAAGCAGAGTTTTAACACCTCCATGAGGCATGTCTCATGTCATAGGAAAGCTCACAGGAAAGTAAAACGAGAAGGAGCGGCGTTCTTCACCAGCAAGCCCGTTCTTTAGCCTTGGGCGCCATCGTCAGGGAGCGCCTTCCCGCCGGCAGCGTCATCATCGGTCGTGCCATTGGCCTCGGTCGCAAGATCGGCGGGGCCATTGGTTGGAGGTGTAGGCTCGATGGCGAGGAACTTCTTCAACAGGGCCTCCACCTAGCCCTCCATGGCTGCAACAGTTGCTGAGCAGCGCTCCTCCTCCATGGGATCGAGTAGCTCGGTGAGGTCAGCGTCGGGGTCGCGAAGATGCATGTGGCTGAAGACGCGCGGCAGAGCCGAAGAAGAAAGCGCGCGGGCTTCCCCCTCCACCGGGGGAACGAACCCGTCGAAGACACCCTCGAGCGCCATGACAAGATAAGGAAGCAGCTGGGCGAGGTCTTCGTCGTCCGTCGCCAGCGGCTTCTCCAAGCCCTTCTCGTAGAGTGCCCGCGGCGCCTCGCGGGATCTCTCCTCAAGGGACTTGAAGTCC
This sequence comes from Triticum urartu, assembly GCF_056163025.1. Classification (NCBI taxonomy): domain Eukaryota; kingdom Viridiplantae; phylum Streptophyta; class Magnoliopsida; order Poales; family Poaceae; genus Triticum; species Triticum urartu. The sequence continues at coordinate 272,479,450 of NC_141875.1, forward strand.
ACGCGATCCTTTGCCAGAACCTTCGCTTTGGCTTCCAGCTAGGCCTTCTCTGCCTCCACCTCCTGCACCAGCTTCTCCAGGAGGCCGCGCTCTGCGGCCTGCGCCCTTGCGAGCTACTCCAATTCGGCGTCACGACCGGTGACGGCGTCTTCTCGGGCCTTCATCTTCTCCTCCTCCGCCTTGCGACTGTGAGCCTCGGCCACGCGCTTGTTGCGCATGGTCTCCAGCTCGGCCTCCATCGACCGGCAGTGCCCCTTGGCAGCTTCGGCATCCTTCAGCGCCACCTCACGGACAGCCGTGGCTCGGTAGGCGGCCCGTGTGTCCTCTTCGGAAGCTGTCGCGGCCTGGCCCAACGCCGCCCTAACAGACGCATCGTTGTGCAGCCAACCCGAGATCACCTCCAAGCGCCCCGCCACCAAGCGACCATCGGCGCCTTGAAGATCATACCGCAGCCGGGTCAGCACGAAAAGATCCTCCCCAGAGCATCAGGTGCGTCGGAGGAATCATGGGCCAACGGCATAACAGGAGGAGGAGGAGGTAGCGTCACCACCACGGCTTGCGCGCTGTCAGCAGTGGAAGAAGGAACTGGGGGCTCCTGAACCTTGGCCACTTCGACGGGCGAGCTGGGGATGGGCGCCTTAGGAGCCAGCTTGGCCGAGGAGATCGCCTTCTCCTGAGAATGGTGCACTGGGCCTCGCGAGGACGATCGAGCGGGAGAAGTGTGGGTTCCTTCACCGCCTTTCCGCGCCGGAGGGGGTGTGGCCAGGCCAGGTTGCTGGGCTCGCGAGAATGTGGCCGCCCCTGTCTCTTCCGCTTCGCCGACAGCATTGGCCTGATAATGCAAGAGGAGAACATCAGGAAGCAGCAACAGAAGAGGGAGCAAGAACAAAGTCAGGGCGAGGTGCTTACTGGTCCACGGCGGTGTTGTCACGTGCCCTCTTCAGGAGTGCGGAGCCCAAGGGCCTCGCGGTCTGGGGTGCCGGTGCGCGGGCTCTAGGAGCAGATGAAGAAGCAGCAGCCGGCCCAGTGGCAGCACCAAACGGCAGCAAGGTAGGAGCGTCGCCCCAGGAGACCGGTGCTGACCTGCTCTTCGCCGAAACCGCAGTCGGCGACTTCTTTGAGGGAGTGACCTTGGACCTTGTGGTGACCCCAGCAGGGGGCAGGACCTCCCTCACCAGGTAGTCGCCGGCGTCGTCATCGTCAGCCAAGGCACGAAGGAGATAAGCCTTGCGTGGAGGGGAGGTCTCCCCGGTCCCCTCCGGGGTCACCTCCGAGTCCTGCTCCTCCTGCCTGTCAGAGTCGCCGGAGGACACCACCACCTGAGTCGTCGCCACCGGAGCCTCAGAGGGCACCGACGACATGAGCCCACGCCCATCAAAGACAGGCATGGCGACAGCAATCTTCGCTCCGTCGGGGCGGCGGTACAGAGGAACAAAGGTGTCCGGAGGGTAACCCTGGTCGTCCCCGGCCAGGGAGCGGAGAGCCGTGCCCAGTTCCTCGTCAGACAAGGCTTCCGGATGCCGGCAGAGGTCGTCATCCTTGTCCCCGAGCTTCCACAAGGGGCGCGAGCGAGCCTGGAGCGGAGCCACGCGCTGCAACAGGAATTCCATGATGATAATGGCCCCCGTCAGCTTCGCCGCCTTTGGGTCATCAGGCTTCATATCGGCAGTCATCTTCTCCAGCACACGCTCCGCCCGGGGGTCGGTGAGCTTCGTGCGGAACCACCCGTCATGAGGTGTAGGCATCCCCGTCAACTGCACTAGCCGGGGATGGGAGCACTTGGCATCCATCAGGACCGACTTGCTCCTGAAGCCCTTGGCCTTCTTCCCGGCCTTCGTGATCGCGTTGGTCTTGTTGGCCGCAATGAAGTTGGCGCACCCCGAGCAATGGCCATCCTTGATCCGGACATAGAAGAAGTGGTGCAGCAGTGCCACAGACGGCACCACCCCGACGTATGCCTCACAGTAGAAGGCGAAGATCGACAGAAGGAGGACAGAGTTGGGATGAAAATGGAGGGCATGCATCTTGTAATGGATGAGGATAGAGTAGAAGAAATCAGAGAAAGGGGAAACCAACCCCTTGACAACCCTGCTCATGAAGAAGGGATAGAAGGTGCTGCCCGAAGCCTCCGGCTCGGCGGAGCCAACCCGGAGCACGGTCATCCTCTTCTCATTGCTGCCCTCCACCGTCATCAGGAGCGTGGTGGCGAGGTTCTTCTCTGAGACGCTGGGCGCACTCAGGACCGGCTCGTACCAGGAGGGCGTAAGGGTGGCCTTTGCCTTGCTGGGCGCCATCAATGGCAGACTTGGAGTAGGATTGGTGCAGATCTGGAGGTCTGGGAGCGAGGAGCAGGAAAGGGGATCTGGAGCAAGAAGGGGATCAATGAAGGCAGCATGGCGCGCGCCAGCCTTTTGTCAGTCGGGCGGTTGCCGAGGCAGCGTGGGGAAGCGGAGACGCCCACGTCCTGTCAATCACCACACGTCAATCAAGGCCGCAGGCTGTTAGGGACCGCGGCGCTCCGCACTTGACCCTTGGCTTCGCCGTGAAGCCAAAGCACGAGCGCGCCTTGGGCCCGAGGGCTGCTGTCGGCGTCCTGGGAATGGGGGTACTTAGACTTGCCTGCCTGCGGCCCAGGGCGTGGCTCCACCAGTGGCCTGGTACAGCCCATCTTCATCAATAAACAGTCAAGACCCTCGCGAGGGGCCAAGCCTTGCAAGGCAGATGACACAAGACCTCCTCAGGGGTAGCCTCACTAGGCTGGCTCGCGAGGGGCGGAGAGATCAAGGCGAGGGGCACCTCGTGAGGTTTCCGTTACGTGAGCCATGACGACCAAGGCCAGGCGGGCGCCAGGCGAGCGCCAGCGCGTGCAGAGTACTGGTTGCCTCTTTGGTGCTAAAGAGGCAGGTGTAGGCAAGGAGTCCCGAGGCATCAGACAAAGGTTTCCACTAGAGCCTTTGGTAGGCGAAGAACAGCAAGACGGCAGGATGGAGGTCATCATGGAGCCCACGACGGCGTTACCACTAGAGCCTTTGGTAGGCGAAGACCAGCTTTTGCCAGGATAGCTTGTACTAGCTGTCCCCCTTCAAATTGGCCGTTGTGGGATCCCTTCCCGCCTAAACATTTGGGAAGAGTACCTGTGCCTCTATAAATAGGACTAGCCACCACCATAGGAGGAGAGGGATCATTCAGACAATCCTCAGCACACAAGCTCATCGAGCTGAAGAACACCTATCCTTAGGAGGTTGTTCTTCCCTTGTACTTGTTCATCCCTAGCCTACAAGGCAATCCACCACACCACACTAGAGTAGGGTATTACACCGCAATGGTGGCCCAAACCAGTATAAACTTTTGTGTCTCTTGTTCCTCGGGTTCCGTGAGCTAGGCTTTGAGATCGTGGCGCGAGTGTGAGCTAGGGGGAGAGAGATCTTCATGCGCACCCTAGAGTTTGAACCTTAAGGGTTTTGCCGGAACCCGTAATCCGATAATATGCACGAGGTCGGGCTCTGCCCACGTAGACCAATAAGGCCTACTTTCGCATCTCCTCCTCGCAGGCTGTTTGCGCGTCAATGGGGACTCCTGAGTAACGCGACTCAGGAGCCTAACTGGCCACTTAGCCCCTCACCGCTTGGTGTCGTTTGGGTGATCCGGGCGGTCTAGCGGTGGTTGAGGTATGTGCGCAATCAGGCCCTGCCGACATAGAACATCAAGCAAACGAGAAGGAGGTCGTGGAATCTTAACGAGATAGTACTAAACATGTTTTTCCTTAAACACCAAACAAGAGTTTTAACGCCTCGACAAGGCACGTCGCATGTCGCGAGAAAGCTCGCGGGAAAGTAAAAGCAAGAAGGAGCACCATCGTCCACCAGCGAGCCTCCTCTTCAGCCTTGGACGCCATCGTCCGGAAGCGCCCGCTCATCAGCAGCATCACCGTCACCCGTGCCGCCGGCCTTGGTTGAGGGATCGGCAGCACAATCAGCTGGAGGCGTAGAGTCGATGGCAAGGAACTTCTTCATCAAGGCCTCCACCTGGACCTTCACGGCTTCTGCAGCGGCTTTGCAGCGCCCCTCATCCACAGGCTCGAGCAGGACACCAAGGTCGGCGTTGGGGTCGTGAAGGTGAAGGTGGCTGAGGACGCGCGTCAGGGACGATGAGGAAAGCATGCGTGCTTCCCCCTCCACGATGGGGTGGATTCCATCAGCAAGATCCTCGAGCGTCGTGACGAGCTGAGGAAGCAGTTGGGTGGGGCCATCATCATCAGTCACCAAAGGCTTCTCCAAACCCTTCTCGTAGAGCCACTATAGTGCCTTGTGGGACCTCTCCCCAAGAGACTTGAAGGCCTCGCGATCCTCAGTAAGAACCTTTGCCCTGTCCTCCAGCTGGACCTTCTCCGCCTCCACATTTTCTCCAGGCGGTTGCGTTCTGTGGCATGTGCCCTCGCCAATCGCTCCAACTCGGCGTCACGACCGGTGACTGCATCCTCTCGGGCCTTCATCTTCTCCTCCTTAGCTTTGTGATCGCAAGCCTCAGCCGCGCGCTCATTGCGCATGGTCTCCAGCTCGGCCTCCATCACCCGGCAACGCTCCTTGGCGGCTTCGCCATCCTCCAATGCCACCTCGTGGGCGGCCGCGGCCTGGTCAACGGCCCGCTTACCCTCCTCGAAAGCTGCCATGGCCTGACCCTAGGCCTCCCTCACAGACACGTCAGACCGCAGCCACCCCGAGATCAACACCAGGTGCCTTGATGCCGAACGACGGTCGGTGCCTCGAAGGTCACCCCGAAGCTGGGTCATCACGGCAAAAGCCTCCTACAGAGCATCGGGTGAAGCAGCTGGATCACGGACTAGTGCTATGACGGGAGGAGGAGGACGCAGAGTCACCGCCTGCGAGTCAGCGGCAGAAGAAGAAGGGGCGGGGGGCTCCTGAGCCTTTAGGACCTCGGCCGGCGAGTTGGGGGCGGACGCGTCTAGAGCTAGCTAGGCTGGTGACGCCGTTTTCTCCTAATGACGGTCCTCCGCGCCTCGCGAGGATGACCGAGCCGGAGAGGCGCGGTCACCGTCATTGCCCTTCCACACCAGAGGAGGTGCGGTCGCTCCCTCTCTCTTATTCTTCGCCGCCAGCATCGGCCTGATGGTGGAAAAGAAGAACGTCAAGAAGCAGCGGCAGAAGCAGGAACGAAATCAAGGCAAGGTACTTACTGGTCCACGGTAGCGTAGTCCCTCGGCCTCTTCAGAAGCATGGAGCCCAGAGGCCTCGCAGCCTGGGCCACCGGCCCATGAGTCCCAAGAGAGGACGATGTCGCGGCAGCCGGCCGTGCGACAGCATGGGACGACATCAGAACAGGGGCGCCACCTTGGGAGACCAGTGCCGACCTGGTCTTCATCAGGACCCCGGCCGACGGCTTCTTCGGGGGGTGCCCCTGGACCTCGTAGTAACTTCTGCGGGGGCCTGGGACTCCCTCACCGGATGGTTGTCGGCCTCGCCATCGTCGGGGAGGGCGCGGAGGAGGTCCACAGCAAGGGGAGAAGTCTCCCCTTCCCCCTCCAGGGTCGCCTCCGAGTCAGGTCTCTCCTCCTCGCTGCAGTCGCCAGAAGACACCAGTACTGGGCCGCCACCTCTGAGGCCTCAGAAGGCACCGATGGCACGAGCCCGTGCCCATCGAAGACAGTCATGGCGGCAGCCACCATCGCCCCATCCGGGCGGCGGTACAAGGGAAGATAGGTGTCCGGCGGATACCCCTGATCATCCCCGACAAGGCGGCGGAGAGCCCGACCCGGCTCCTCGTCAGACAAGGCATCCGAGCGCAGATGGCGGTCGTCCCCCTCGTCCACAAGCATATTGGAACTTGGAATTACAACCGATGAAATTCGAATTTCATCAGAAGTTTTATCCTATGCATCTGGTTCATCATGATCGGAATTATATATATAATTTTTGGCCTCATGCTACCTCTCGGGCATGCCTTGGTTTTCCCTTGAAGAGGAAAGGGTGATGCGGCAAAGTAGCGTAAGTATATCCCTCAGTTATTGAGAGCCAAGGTATCAATCCAGTAGGAGACTACATGCAAGTCGCCTAGTACCTGCACAAACAAACAAGAAGCTCACAACCAACGTGATAAAGAGGTTGTCAATCCTTCACGGTCACTTACAGAAGTGAGATCTGATAAAGATAATAAGATAAATATTTGAATTGTTTCTTTTCTCATGTCTCAATGCAAACAGTTCATCCGAGTGAATCGCATGCCGTATATCGCACACACCTTTGATCTGGCTGACCATTTCTTTTGTGTTGCCTAATCACAACCGGTTCATCTGAGTGAACCATATGATGTGTATCGCACACGCCTTCATCTGTCTGCCCATTTCTTTTGTTCCTCCTCATCGCAAACAGTTCATTGAACTAAACCGTATGCCCTTCATCTCACACGCAAAAAAACCTGAACCTTGTTTGATACATCCGTCATCGCAAACATTTTAGACATTTCTGACAGTTTTCATACAGCACCGTTTGCGATTATTGCATCGCACATAGTTTCTCGAAGGGTCTCTGATCGTAGTGTCATGTTAGCAGCATCCTGCAGTAGTGGTTCTACTATTTTGAATTCAATGGGAGGATGATATTTAAACCACTTCTCCTTAGGGAGATCAACATGTGTAGAAAATTATTAACAAAAAGAAGCTATATCTCAGAGTCAAGCCCATATTTAGTGCTAAAATTCTGAAAAGCATCGGTATCCATAAAATTTTTAACATAATCAAATTCAAGCTTTACACCTCACTCCTTACCTTTTTCGAGTTCCCAATCTTCAGAGTTGCGTTTAATTCTTTCCAAAATATCACATCTGAATTCAATAGTCTTCTTCATAAAAGAACTAGTACAAGAAGTATCGATGATGGATTGATCATTACGAGAAAGCCAAGCATAAAAATTCTGAATAATAGTTTCTCTTGAGAGCTCATGATTGGGGCATGAATATAACATTGACTTAAGCCTCCCCCAAGCTTGAGTGATACTTTCTCCTTCACGAGGTGATACGTCTCCAATGTATCTATAATTTTTTATTGTTCCATGCTATTATATTATCTATTTTGGCTGTTTAATGGGCTTTATTATGCACTTTTATATTATTTTTGGGACTAACCTATTAACCGAAGGCCTAGTGCAAATTGTTGTTTTTGCCTATTTCAGTGTTTCACAGAAAAGGAATATCAAACGGAATCCAAACGGAATGAAACCTTCGCGAGGATCTTTTTTTGGAACAAACGCAGTACAGGAGACTTGGAGTGGAGGTCAAGGAAGCAAAGAGGCAGCCACGAGGTAGGGCGCCGCGCCCAGGGGCCAGGTGCCCCCCCCCACCTTGTGGGCCCCTAGTAGCTCCACCGACCTACTTCTTTCGCCTATATATACTCTTATACCCTGAAAACATCCAGGGGAGCCACGAAACCACTTTTCCACTTCCACAACCTTCTGTACCCATGAGATCCCATTTGGGGACCTTTTCCAGCGATCTTCCGGAGGGGGATTCGATCACGGAGGGCTTCTACATCAACACCATAGCCTCTCCGGTGATGTGTGAGTAGTTTACCATAGACCTTCGGGTCCATAGTTATTAGCTAGATGGCTTCTTCTCTCTCTTTGGATCTCAATACAAAGTTCTCCTTGATGTTGTTGGAGATCTATTCAGTATAATTCTTTTTGTGGTGTGTTTGTCAAGATCCGATGAGTTGTTGGTTTATGATCAAGTTTATCTATGAACAATATTTGATTCTTCTCTGAATTCTTATATGCATGATTTGATATCTTTGCAATTCTCTTCGAATTATCAGTTTGGTTTGGCCTACTAGATTGATCTTTCTTGCAATGTGAGAAGTGCTTAGCTTTGGGTTGAATCTTGCGGTGCTCGATCCCAGTGACATAAAGGGATCCGACATGTATTGTATTGTTGCCATCGAGGATAAAAAGATGGGGTTTATATCATATTGCTTGAGTTTATCCCTCTACATCATGTCATCTTGCCTAATGTGTTACTCTGTTCTTATGAACTTAATACTCTAGATGCATGCTGGATAGTGGTCGATGTGTGGAGTAATAGTAGTAAATGCAGAATCGTTTCAGTCTACTTGACACGAACGTGATGCCTATGTTTATGATCATGCCTAGATATTCTCATAACTATGCGCTTTTCTATCAATTGCTCGGCAGTAATTTTTTCACCCACCGTAATATATGCTATCTTGAGAGAAGCCACTAGTGAAACCTATGGTCCCCGGGTCTACTTTACATCATATAAGTTTCCGATCTACAATTCTAGTACTATTTATTTTGCAATCTTTATTTTCCAATCTATACAACAAAAATACCAAAAATATTTATCTTATTATCTTTATCAGATCTCACTTTCGTAAGTGACAGTGAAGGGATTGACAACCCCTTTATCGCGTTGGTTGCGAGGTTCTTGTTTGTTTGTGTAGGTACTAGGCGACTTGCGTGTAGTGTCCTACTGGATTGATACCTTGGTTCTCAAAAACTAAGGGAAATACTTACGCTACTTTGTTGCATCACCCTTTCCTCTTCAAGGGAAAACCAACTAATTCCCAAGAGGTAGCAAGAAGGATTTCTAGCGCCGTTGCTGGGGAAATCCACGGTAAAGTCAAGACATACCAAGTACCCATCACAAACTCTTATCCCTCGCATTACATTATTTTCCATTTGCCTCTCGATTTCCTCTCCCCCACTTCACCTTTACCGTTTTATTCGCCCCCTTCTGTTCATCCTTATGTTTGCTCGTGTTACCATGTGCCTTCTATTAGCTTGCATCTTCGCTTGCTAAATATCTATTGTTATGGTTGCACATCCTCTTGCTAATCTTTTTAAAAGATCCAATTATGATGAACCAATTGCTGGTGAGTTGAGTGCACTAGATTATCTTTATGGAGTTTTGCCTGAAATCCGTGAGTCTGAAAATTGTGATGAAGTGCTTTATAAAGTGATTCGCGATAGATCTTTGAATAAAAAGCATGATTGCAATGATGTTATTGTAAATTCTATGAATGTCAATTGTGCTAATAATATGCAAAACCCTAAGCTTGGGGATGCTAGTTTTGCTATGTCCTCTACTTGTTGCAATGATCATGATTGGGGTGATTCTTCTTATGATCTTGAAAATTTATTTAAGCCCCATGATGAATATAAGATTGATAATAATGTTTGCAATAATATTGAAAGTGGGTTTCGAAGAGTGTCAACTTTATATCCAACATATTTGGATAATGTTCAATCTTATGCAATTTTTGATAAAAGTGGGTTTGGAGAGGTCATGACTTTAGTTACTGTTAATCCCACTATTTTGGAAGAGTGTCAACTTTGCATGCATGTGGATCGTGTTGAAAATATTTTATGTGATAGCTATTTTGTTGAATTTGCTTATGATCCCACATATAATTATTATGAGAGAGGAAAATATGATTGTAGAAATTTTCATGTTACTAAATTACCTCTCGTTATATTGAGATTGCTATTGTTTCTTTCCGCTTCCTTGCATATGCTAGTTTTTGCTTGCTATGATAATGTGTTTGCATATAAGATGCCTATGCATAGGAAGTATGTTAGACTTAGATGTGTTTGTCACGTGTTTCATGATGCTCTCTTTGTGCTTCAATTCTTGTCTTTCATGTGAGCATCATTGAAATTATCAATGCCTAGCTAGGGGCGTTAAACAATAGCGCTTGTTGGGAGGCAACCCAATTTTATTTTTGTTCCTTGATTTTTGTTCCTGTTTAGTAATAAATAAATAATTTATGCTCTGTTATTATTGTGTTTTTTATGTTTTAATTAGTGTTTGTTCCAAGTAAAGCCTTTAGGATCTTCTTGGATGATTGTTGTTTGATCTTGCTGGAAAAAACAGAAAGTATGCGCTCACGAGAATAATTTTCATGTATTACCAGAGAGCGATAAAATACCAATTCCAACTGCAGTAGATCAATATAAAAATTATTTAGGACTTCCTAATTTATTAGGATTTTTTGAGTTACAGAAGTATTCGAAACCTACAGATTACTACAGACTGTTCTGTTCTTCATAGATTCTGTTTTCGTGTATTGTTTGCTTATTTTGATGAATCTATGGCTAGTATCGGGGGGTATGAACCATAGAGAAGTTGGAATACAGTAGGTTTAACACCAATATAAATAAAGAATTAGTTCATTACATTACCTTAAAGTGGTAGTTTGTTTTCTTATACTAACAGAGCTCATGAGATTTTCTGTTCAGTTTTGTGTTGTGAAGTTTTCAAGTTTTTGGGTAAAGATTTGATGGATTTTGGAACAAGGAGTGGCAAGAGCCTAAGCTTGGGGATGCCCAAGGCACCCCAAGGTAAAATTCATGTAAAACCAAAATCCTAAGCTTGGGGATGCCCCGGAAGGCATCCCCTCTTTCGTCTTCATCTATCAGTAACTTTACTTGAGACTATATTTTTATTCACCACATGATATGTGTTTTGCTTGGAGCGTCTTGTATGATTTGAGTCTTTGATTTTTTTAGTTTACTACAATAATCCTTGTTTTACACACCTTTTGGAGAGACACACATGAATCGGAATTTATTAGAATAGTCTATGTGCTTCACTTATATCTTTTGAGCTAGATAATTTTGCTCTAGTGCTTCACTTATACCTTTTTAGAGCACGGTGTTGGTTTTATTTTATAGAAATTATTTATCTCTCATGCTTCACTTAAATTATTTTGAGAGTCTTTTAGAACATCATGGTAATTTTCTTTGGCTATAAAATTAGTCCTAATATGATAAGCATCTAGGATGGGTATAATAAAAACTTTCATATAGAGTGCATTAAATATTATGAGAAGTTTGATACTTGATAGTTGTTTTGATATATAAAGATGGTAATATTAGAGTCGTTCTAGTTGATTAATTGTGGAATTGAAAAATACTTGTATTTAAGTTGGCAAGTCCTGTAGCATGCATGTATGGTAAACGTTGTGTGACAAATTTGAAGCATGAGGTGTTCTTTGATTGCTTTCCTTATGAGTGGCGGTCGGGGACAAGCGATGGTCTTTTCCTACCAATCTATCCCCCTAGGAGCATGCGCGTAGTGCTTGGTTTTGATGACTTGTAGATTTTTGATATAATTATGTGAGTTCTTTATGACTAATGTTGAATCCGTGGATTATACGCACTCTCACCCTTCCATCATAGCTAGCCTCTTCGGTACCGTGCATTGCCCTTTCTCACCTCGATAGTTGGTGCAAACTTCGCCGGTGCATCCAAACCCTGGGATATGATACACTCTATCACACATAATCCTCCTTATATCTTCCTCAAAACAGCCACCATACCTACCTATTATGGCATTTCCATAGTCATTCCGAGATATATTGCCATGCAACTTTCCACCGTTCCGTTTATTATGACACGCTCCATCATTGTCATATTGCTTTGCATGATCATGTAGTTGAGATCGTATTTGTGGCAAAGCCACCTTCATAATTCTTTCATACATGTCACTCTTCATTCATTGCATATCCCGGTATACCGACGGAGGCATTCACATAGAGTCATATTTTGTTCTAAGTATCGAGTTGTAATTCTTGAGTTGTAAGTAAATAAAAGTGTGATGATTTTCATTATTGGAGCATTGTCCCATGTGAGGAAAGGATGATGGAGACTATGATTCCCCCACAAGTCGGGATGAGATTCCGGACAAAAAATTAAAAAAGGGCCAAAACAAAAAAAAGAGAAAAAAGGCCCAAATAAAAAATGAGTGAAAAGGAGAGGAGGGGCAATGTTACTATCCTTTTTCTGCACTTGTGCTTCAAAGTAGCACCATGATCTTCATGACAGAGAGTCTCCTATTTTGTCACTTTCATATACTAGTGGGAATTTTTCATTATAGAACTTGGCTTGTATATTCCAATGATGGGCTTCCTCAACATGCCCTAGGTCTTCGTGAGCAACAAAGTTGGATGCACCCCAGATAGTTTCTTTTTTTGAGCTTTCATATATTTATAGCTCTAGTGCATTTGTTGCATGGAAATCCCTACTCCTTGCATTGACATCAATTGATGGGCATCTCCATAGCACGTTGATTAGCCGCGTCAATGTGAGACTTCCTCCTTTTTGTCTTCTCAAACAACCTCCACCATCATATTCTATTCCACCCATAGTGTTATGTCCATCGCTCGTGCTCATATATTGCGTGGAAGTTGAAAGAGTTTGAAAAGTCTAAGTATGAAACAATTGCTTGGCTTGTCATCGGGGTTGTGCATGATGGGAGCATTTTGTTTGATGAAAATGAAGCATGGACAAACCATATGATTTTGTAGGGATGAGCTTTCTTTGGCTATGTTAGTTTGATAAGACATAATTGCTTGGTTAGCATGCTTGAAGTATTATTATTATTATGTCAACATTAAACTTTTGTCTAGAATCTTTTGGATCTAAACATTTGGGCCGCAATAAAGAGAATTACATTGAAAATTATGTTAGGTAGCATTGTAATGCGGAGCATCCCACGTTCATCCCCATGTACACTCCGACTACTCTCCAAGCCTCAAGAGGACATATGACAAGACCTCGAACATACGCCATTGGACATAAGGTGAACTCGCTCCTCTCCGAACTTTCACTTTCTACATGTGAGACATGGCTACTACCTCCAACGTGTGTGCTATGCATGATCAGGTACTTAGAGGAAAGCCACGGAGCCACCACGTCCAACGGACGAGCTAGCGAGGACGCCAAGTACAAGGACCAAGAGAAGAAGCTGCCTGAAGTCTTCAGCCACCGGACGACCGGGCAACGCCCGACATCTGACGCTTGGGCATTCATCCAGCAAGATGGGCCAGCCAACGGAAGCTACAGCGGCCGAACGTCCGACAAGTACCGGACGTCCGACACACTCCAGCTACTGGACGTCCAATCATCTCCTGAAATCCGGCGCCACCTCAACCGAGCCAAAACGCCGGACGTCCGACAAGTACCGGATGACCGGACCCTCGCGAGCCACCGGACGTCCGGTACCTGTCGGACGACCAGCGCCTGTCTGTGCACAGAGATTGGGCCCGAGGCCCATTTATCCCCCACTTACCCCTTCGTGTCCCTAGACTATATATACTCCTCCGCCTCCTCCTAGTTAGGTTTAGCGTTGTGTTAGTGCATTTGTGAGATAGAGCTTCGCTCATCCATCCGGATCTACTCCATGAGAGAGACCGCGGCCCCTCTTCAGAAAATATCCCTTTGGATTCAAGACCACCTCGCGAAGAAGACCATCAAGACCTCCTCACGGAGAAGACCGGTTACCATTTGTATCGTCCGTTGTTGATTGTGGATTGTGTGATCTCCTATGTACTCGAGGATCTAGCATATGTGTGACTATTTCTTGTTGGCTTTAGTGATTCTCTCGTGTTTCCCCTTGCGATTCCCCTCGTGTTTCCCCTCGTGTTCTCCGTGTTCATCGCGGGATCCGCTCCTTTCGTGAAAGATCAGCCGTATAGGGTTCCACCATACATCATCTTGGTATCATGAGCCACGTTGATCACGATTTCGAAGCCTCCCCTCATTGTTTTCTAGCCTAATTTTGTTGTGTTCTTCCCCAATTTCGAAAATTCCCACCAAAAATAGCCCCAATTTTTTTTGTGATTTGTTGGTTTGACGAAGTTTTGTTGGATTTGATCCATGGATTTGCTTGGTTTCAAGTGGATCTAGCATCTCCCCAAGTTCCCCATCTTTCATCCACGAAATCTCATCAATTTTGACCCCAAAATCTCCATTTTCCGCCCAAAATCGCGTCCCGGATCTCAAATCCCGCGTTGACCCCGACCCACCGGACGACCGACCTTTTACGGACGTCCGACCTTTTCATGACATCCGTAACCCCTAACCCGAGCCAAATTTACGGATTTCCGACCCGACCAGACGTCCTGCGACCGGATATCCATCCTTTTACGGACGTCCGTAACCTGAAAAAACCGACTTCACTGAAATTCTGTTTCGGCCATAACTAACTCATCCGGAGTCCGATTTTTGCGTCCTTTAGCTCGTTGAGAAGCTCTTGAAACCCCCCCTTCCCCGAAAATACCACCAACATCTTTTGACTCCATCAAATTTTGTGAATTTTGGCATATTTGCCTAGGGCTTCCACCACATCATCCGCTACACCACCATCGACTTCCACAACCTAACCAATTGTGTTCCCTTCGCATTAGTGGTTGTTTGAGTTGTGATTTGAGTATCCTAAGGTGTTTAGGATACTTGGGGATGGTTGCTTATTCATCAACCAGCACCACCAGTACCTCATAGGCTTACCCACCATACATTTCCGCCACCCCAACATAACCAAATTTTGTTTGACCTTGTTTGAGTTGTGCGTTTTGTCTCCTAAGGTGTTTTGGCTACTTAGGGACGGTGACCTCAACTTCGACATCGTGTATAGTACACCACCTTACCCTCCATTTCCGCATTGCCTACTCGCCAAACCCGTCATTGCATTTCCGCAATCCCATTGAGCTTCCGCAACCACCACCGCATTCCCGCTACCACCATTTGACATTTGAGATTTTGAGTTTGCGGTTTTTCCGTTTCCTAAGGTGTTTAGGCTACTTAGGGACGAGTCTCCATCATCTTGGTATGTACATCAAGAACACCACCATTCATCATCGCCAAGGACGGTAACCTCCATATCATCTTGGTATCGTGGTATCCCTCCATTGTATATTCCCCTTCCCATTACATTGTTAACACCTAGCCCATTTTGCGTCACTTGCATATCGAGACTAGCCATTTGAGTATTGCCGGCAACGTTACTTGCGCACATTAGTGATCTACACCATCCATTGCATACATACCATATCATATTGGTATCATATCATCCCTTGTTCCACAAGTTTGTTCCCACATATATACAATTGATATCTTGGTTTGTGCATTGTGCAAAAGTGACCATACAAAAAAAGAAAGAAGAATAAAGCTTTTAAGCAAAAATGAAAGAGCAAAGAAGCTTGTAAGCAAGTGTCATAGCATCATACCACATTGCATATAAGATCATCTTGGATCACCTTGAGAGGAACATCGGGAACCATACATACATAGCATACTTGGCATAGAAGTTGTTACATTTTTCATCTTATAGGTTGTGCACAAGTGTCGTATCCGCCTATTGAGCAATCGTGCTAGCGTCTCTCTTGAGTTGTGCAACACGAGCGTTTTCCCTGGATTCCACATTTTCTGCTCATCCTTGGTTGCACGACCCCATTTATCTATTCGTGTGTGAGTTCCCGTGTGCCATTCATTGCTATTGGTCTACTTGTTTCACTTGCAAATTTGTGAATCTCTTTCAACATTATTGACTCTTGCTAACATTTTGCATCAAATTTTTGTGCCACTATCCTCACCGAGCTCCACCATAAGCCTTATTTTGTGTAGGTGTGAGAAAACGACAAAAATTGGTACCAATTGTGCTATTTCCTTATTACGTCATTGAGTGATCATTGATCCATCTTCAACATCGTTCAAGGTACATTTGGTATAGTACTTCTCCTTTCTCCACTCATATTTGCTCGAGTATTGTGATGGATAGGCAAGGCATTTCATCTTCGGTCTTCCACAACAACGATGGCGTGAATAACTACATCACCAAAGCGTCAATCTTTGATCTACAATGACAAATGCAAGGCGCACAATCAAGATTGCAAGAGCGCATCGAGAACCTCTCCATCGACATTCGTCACTCTGAAGCAAGGAAAAGGGACTACATCGACAACAAGCTTTCTGCACAAAAGGAGGATCAAGATGCAAGGATGGAGGAGATTCGGACCTTGTTGATCAACCGTTCTTCCCCTTCATCATCCTCAAGGTGGCGACGTTCAAGTCACAAGTATTTGGAGCGCAACAATGATGCAAGTGCAAGTCGTCCACATCCACATCCCCATGGCGACCACCATCACGTTCGTGATCCACATCGTCATGAAGGGCAAGTCACCTCCAAGCAACATGTGCACGACGACGACGAATAACATCTTCTATGAGCTCAAGTTCAACAATGCCAACATCATCATGATGATGCTCCACGAGCGCAAATGCACAAGTCCCAGCAAGCCCTACTTCACGCCAAGTCCAAACTTCATGAGCATAAGAGAAGACCGCGAGACGAGCACCACCAAGACGGAGCTATGGCTACAGCAACCACTTCGGCATCTTCGCCAAGTGCTATCAAGGCATCTTCGCCTTTGGACGTATGGCATATTCGCCTACTTCTCGTGAGTTCGCCTACATCGACATCATCAATTACAAGGCAACCACCGACGAGCAAAGGCGACACTTCCATCTTCGGAAGCCCCCAAAGGAAGATGCTCGAGCATGGGACATTCCCTTCGGTCATGGAGACGAGATACGAGGTGCCACATCATATGGGACTCCTACAACAAGACGGTGACAAGAAGGTCGAGCAAGGGCCATCCCCTTTGACCACGGCGACGAGCACGAACCTCTTCAACAACATGAAGACGGCGCCCAAATTGGACTCATACTCCGAGTCAAGCTACGAGACTGCACATGAGACCTTATCTTTGGTCTTGGAGGAGAGTGATGATGTGCCATCTTCGGACTTCATCCACGGCTATGACTACATGAAAGCACAAGTGCTCCCTAGGTGGTTTTCGTAATTAATGACAACATATCTCTTGTTGGACTAACGTTTCTATCTAGTATGTTTTAGATAAGTTCAACAAGGGAGTGGCATGGACTAAAGGTTGTGGGAAGTTCTCCAAGATGCTAAGGACAAAGGATTGGCTCAAGCTCAAAAGCTCAAGACTCTTCATTTTACATTTTAGTGATCCAAGATCACATTGAGTCCATAGGAAAAGCCAATACTATTAAGGAGGGATGAGGTGTTGATAATGAGCCTCTTGCTCAAGTGCTTAATGATATGCTCCAAAATCCTCAACTACTTTCCCACTTCCACATATGACCTAAACCCAAAGCCAAACTCGGACCTACCAATTATTTCTATCCGGCGCCACCGAGTTTCACTTGTCATAGCCACTGCCAGAAACCCTAATCAGTTCGGTCTCACCGATGGGATCTCGGTCTCACCGAGATGGGCTTGCAAACTCTCTGTTACCTGTTGCAATATTTTCGGTCCCACCGAGATATGCAATCGGCCCCACCGAGTTTGCTTGGCCAACTCTCTGTTTCGCTTATTACCCAAATCGGTCCCACCGAGTTTGAGTAATCGGTCAAACCGAGTTTTGGATTTACCCTAACCCTAGCACATCGGTCCCACCGAGTTGATCCAGTCGGTCCCACCGAAAATCTCTAACGGTCACTAGGTTTACTATTTTGGTCCGACCGAGTTTGTTGATTCGGTCCCACCGAGATTGGTAAATTGTGTGTAACGGTTGGATTTTGTGTGGAGGCTATATATACACCTCCACCTCCTCTTCATTCGAAGAGAGAGCCATCAGAACACATCTACACTTCCAACTCATATGTTCTGAGAGAGAACTACCTACTCATGTGTTGAGACCAAGATATTCCATTCCTACCATATGAATCTTGATCTCTAGCCTTCCCCAAGTTGCTTTCCACTCAAACCTTCTTTCCACCAGATCCAAATCCTATGAGAGAGAGTTGAGTGTTGGGGAGACTATCATTTGAAGCACAAGAGCAAGGAGTTCATCATCAACACACCATTTGTTACTTCTTGGATAGTGGTGTCTCCTAGATTGGCTAGGTGTCACTTGGGGGCCTCCGATAAGATTGTGGAGTTGAACCAAGGAGTTTGTAAGGGCAAGGAGATCGCCTACTTCGTGAAGATCTACCGCTAGTGAGGCAAGTCCTTCGTGGGCGATGGCCATGGTGGGATAGACAAGGTTGCTTCTTCGTGGACCCTTCGTGGGTGGAGCCCTCCGTGGACTCGCGCAACCGTTACCCTTCGTGGGTTGAAGTCTCCATCAACGTGGATGTAGGATAGCACCACCTATCCGAACCACGGGAAAAACATCCGTGTCTCCAATTGCGTTTGAATTTTCCAAACCCTTCCCTTTACATCCTTGCAAGTTGCATGCTTTACTTTCCGCTGCCTATATACTCTTTGCATACTTGCTTGATATGTATTGTGAATGTTGAAATTATGCCTAAACTCCACTTAAACCGAAAAAGCTTAAAAATTGCAACTTTAGCATTAAGTGTCTAATCACCCCCCCCCTTCTAGACACATCTACTTCAAGGTCCTACAAGTGGTATCAGAGCTTTGGTCTCCATTGCCTTGGTTTAATCACCATTGGAGGAAGATGGATGTGTCTACTTTAGGGAGTCTTAGACATAGAGTGCCTATTCTTGATGGAGAATATTTTCATGAGTGGAAAAATGAGATGCTTGTAATCTTCAATCAATATCATTTAAACAAGTATATTGCTAGCCCTTGTGCACCTCATATTGATCTTTTTCATCCTACCCTAGATGAAGATATTGACATGATTCGCAATCTTAGAACTATTGAGCTCATCATTAGAGGATTGCCCAAAAATTTGATTGCTAGTTTGCCTACTCTTAATTGTGCCTATACTATATGGAAATTTCTTGAGGAACGATTTCCCGATCATTCCTTAAAAAATCTGGATGAAATTCTCCATAAATCTATTGCCTTGAGTAAGATGAACTCTAGTGATCCTAGTTTTGGTGATTGTCTATTTGAGCTTGCCAATCTCAAGCGAGCTAGAGGAGATGTTGGAATCATTAGTGATATTATATTCGAAGCTATAAGAATTCATAAAAGTGACCACTTTGATGATCATTTATCTAATGAACTACCCTCTCTAGGAAATGATGAGTCACAAGATCATGGTGAACATGGATACTATGATGATGATGATCGTGACTTCGATCTTGATGAAGCAATGAGACATTTTGGTCTTACGGCAAATCTTCGAGGATATGCGTCAGGAGGAAAGGAATGGGTTCTTGATAGTGGATGTACTGATCATATGACCGCAGATGAAGAGATGTTACGTGAGCTTGCTGAAAATGACGGCCCTCGAAAATATGTCACCTTTGGTGATAATTCAAAGGGTAAAGTGGTTGGCCTTGGTAAGGTGGCCATCTCACATGATAGTTCCATTCAAAATGTCATGCTCATTGAATCTCTCGGCTACAACCTACTTTCAGTATCTAGACTTGCTGATTTCGGTTTGAATGTCCTATATTCTGAGGTAGATTGCCAAGTATTTCGTCGAGACAATCATAAAATGGTCTTTACCAGTATGCGTAGAGGTGATCTTTACATTGTCGATTTCTCTAAAAAGGCACAACCTAAAACTTGCTTTATTGCTAAATCCTCAAAAGGTTGGTTGTGGCATAGACGACTAGGTCACGTTGGCATGAGAAACCTTGACAAGCTTATTAAAGGAAATCACATCCTTGGAGTTAACGATGTCATATTTTATAAGGACAGACTTTGCAGTGCTTGTCAAGCAAGTAAACAGGTTGGAGGAAGGCATCCCGTGAAGAACATCATGACCACAAGGAGGCCACTCGAGCTACTTCATATGGATCTTTTTGGTCCCAACGCCTATAAGAGTCTCGGTGGAAATTCTTTTGGTCTAGTTATAGTTGATGATTTTTCAAGATTTACGTGGGTGTTCTTTCTTAATGACAAGTCGCAGGTCCAAAAGATCTTCAAAAACTTCGCTAGGAAGGCCCAAAATCAGTTTGACGTGAAGATCAAGAAGGTTCGGAGTGACAACGGAACGGAGTTCAAGAAAGCAAATGTGGACACCTTTCTTGACGAATAAGGGATTTCACACGAGTTCTCGGCTACGTACACACCTCAACAAAATGGAGTTGTTGAGAGGAAGAACCGGACGCTCATCGAAATGGCAAGAACAATGCTTGCTGAATACAAGACGCCGAAGCACTTTTGGGCAGAAGCGGTTGAGACAGCTTGTCACGCAACAAATCGCTTGTATCTTCACAAGCTACTCAGCAAGACGGCATATGAGCTCCTCACCGGTAACAAACCCCAAGTTGGATACTTTCGAGTATTCGGCTCAAAGTGCTACATTCTTGACAAGCATCATCGTTCAAAGTTTGCTCCTAAATCTCATGAAGGTTTTCTACTTGGTTATGGCTCAAACTCTCACACTTACCGTGTCTACAACAATTTCACCCGAAAGGTTGAAGAGACGGTAGATGTGAAGTTTGATGAATCTAATGGCTCGCAAGTAGAGCAATTGCCAATTGATGTTGGAGACAAAGACCCTTCAGAAGCAATCCAAGACTTGTCCATTGGCAAAGTTCGTCCAACGGAGGTGAAGGAGAGTACTTCATCCGTCCAAGTGGAAGCTTCTACTTCATGACAAGGTGAACCAAGAATCGACACGGAAGCATCCACAAGTGGGACACACCAAGATGAAGAAGACGAGGAAATGCACCAAGACGAACATCAACAACCTCCTTCTCCACCACAACAAGAGAATGACAACGTCAACAATGAAGAAGGCCAAGAAGAAGAACAAAATGAAGAAGATGTTCAACGAAGACCCAAGCAAAAGCTCTCACGAGTTCGAGCAAGAATTGCCAAAGATCATCCCGTCGAGCAAATCTTAAATGATATACAAACCGGGAGAATAACTCGCTCAATGACTCGTTTAGCTAACTTTTGTGAAAACTATTCATTCATCTCTAGCATTGAACCTATGAAGGTTGAAGAAGCATTGGAAGATCCGGATTGGATAAACGCTATGCATGAAGAGCTACACAACTTTGAGAGAAACCAAGTTTGTACATTGGTTGAGAAGCCCGACAACAACCACAACATCATTGGTACCAAATGGGTGTTTCGCAACAAGCAAGATGAAGACGGACAAGTGGTTCGCAACAAAGCACGTCTCGTCGCCCAAGGGTACACACAAGTTGAAGGTATGGACTATGGTGAGACATATGCTCCCATTGCTAGACTTGAGTCCATTCGCATCTTACTTGCCTATTCTAATCACCATAATATCACCTTGTACCAAATGGACATTAAAAGTGCTTTTCTAAATGGTAAAATAAAGGAGGAAGTTTATGTCAAACAACCTCCCGGCTTTATCAATCCTAAGAAACCAAATCATGTTTACAAACTTCACAAAGCTCTTTATGGTCTTAAACAAGCTCCTAGAGCATGGTATAAATGCTTGACCAAGTTCCTTATTGCAAGTGGTTTTGAAATTGGTAAAATTGATTCTACTCTTTTTACTAAAAGGGTTAATGGAGAACTATTTGTATGCCAAATTTATGTTGATGATATCATATTTGGTTCAACTAACCCTCTCTTTAGTGAAAAGTTTGGAAAGCTAATGTCAGAGAAGTTTGAGATGTCCATGATGAGTGAACTCAAATTCTTTCTCGGTTTGCAAATCAAGCAAACTAAGGAAGGTACATTTGTCTCTCAAACGAAGTACACCAAGGACTTATTCAAGAAGTTCAATATGCAAGAATGCAAAGGTATGTCTACACCCATGCCTACTAGTGGACATAATGATTTGACCAAAGATGGTGAACCGGTTGATCAAAAGGTTTATCGCTCTATGATTGGTTCATTGCTATACCTATGTGCTTCACGTCCCGATATTATGCTAAGTGTGTGCATGTGTGCACGATATCAAGCTGCTCCTAAAGAATGTCCTCTTAAGGCCGTGAAAAGGATAGTGAGATACTTAATTCATACACCAAACTTTGGCATTTGGTATCCTAAGAGGTCTTCTTTTGACCTTGTCAGCTATTCCGACTCGGATTATGCCGGGGACAAGGTTGATAGAAAGTCTACTTCGGGTACTTGTCAATTTCTTGGTAGATCTCTTGTGTCTTGGTCTTCTAACAAACAAAACTCGGTATCCTTATCCACCGCCGAAGCGGAATACATTGCCGCTTGTTCATGTTGTGCTCAATTACTTTGGATGACCCAAACTCTTAAAGATTATGGGATCTATGTGAAACATGTTCCACTACTTTGTGACAATGAAAGTGCTAACAAAATTGGTCATAATCCTGTACAACATTCTCGAACTAAGCATATTGAAGTTCGTCATCATTTCATTCGAGACCATGTTGCTAAGGGTGACATTGATCTTAAGCATGTTCGCACCGATAAGCAATTAGCGGATATATTTACTAAACCTCTTGATGAGAAAGTATTTTGCAGGTTGAGAGGTGAATTGAACATCATTGATGCTTCGAACTTGGAGTAGGAACTCCATTGGATACATGCAAGACATGAGTTTATGACTAATCCATGATATATCTCTTATGATGACTATCTTATGTCTTGGATATATTTGTACCTTGCATGTTGTCTAACCCATGTAGGTGCTTGGTTGAATCTAATTCCATGAGATTGCGACTCACTCACATCTTGAGCAATCTCTACATCACCAAGTCTCTACACAATGGTGGTTGAAGACAAGGAAGCACAAAACCATTCAAACATATCCTTTGACAAATTCTATGTTGAGCTTCATGATTGTCATTTTTGGATACACAAGTGCTCTTCCTTGCAAGAACTAACCCATGTAGGTAGGTGAACTCTAACTCCAAGTGGTGCTCCCAACTCTTGATGAGCTACATCAACCTTGAGCACCCACACAAGTTCAACTACATGAGCAAGAACCACACCACCACCCAAGGTATGTTATTCCATCTTAGAGAAGCTTTACTCCAAGACATGAGTCAAAGCAACTCAACAAGATGTGAATACATCAAGATGCTTAAACAAAAAATGGTAACCCCATTTTGAGCTTAAACGATGAGTATGACCTATGATCAAGTGTTCTCACTTGACTCCTAAGTCAATATACTCTAACATAGGTGACTATGTCACCGCCCAACTCTAGATGAAGTTCTCTTGTGTTCTTTTCTGTGTTATTGCATTTGTCTCATGCATGTTTATTTTCTTTCTCTTTTTCAACTTCATCTAGATCTTTCAGTTTCTTCTCTTCTCTTTTTGTTTTTGTTCTGCATTTTCTGCATTCAATTCCTTGCAAATCCTTCAGGTAATTCATTGCAAATCTTTGTGAGATCCTACATGTCTAGTGAGCTGAGGTGACAAGTGTTTTTCTCTGTGTAAACTCGGTTTCACCGACTTGTAATTTTCGGTCCAACTGAATCTTTTCGGTACCACCGAAACATGCCACTCGGTGCCACCGACTTCGCAACAGGAAAAACAGTTTGCCACTTGTTCTATATTTCTTCTATTCCAGCTCTACTCAATGAATCTTGTCCTCTACAAGCATCACAGTTTTATCCATTGCTTTATGCTGAGTCTCAAGGAACAAACCTATACAACGGATTCCAGAAAGCCCTTTTTGGAAATTGATGTCAAAGGGGGAGAGAGAGATCACATCAAAGCTCAAGGGGGAGAGAAAGTCTCAAGGACCAAACCTACAAGAGAGAAAGTATTAAGGGGGAGAAAGAGATTTCCAGGGGGAGAGAATACTCAAGGATCCCAGATGCTTGATGTTCAAGAGGAGAGATGTCACGTGTCTTTTTGGGGGAAAGACATGTTCATATGTGCTTATTTGTATCTTTCAGCTCTGATTTTATGTTCCCTATCTTCTCCCAATATCCCATGTAAGATTCAGGGGGAGCAAGACACCTAAGGGAAAGAAATCAGTCAAATTCATTGCATATCTTTACTCTTGGGGACATGTCTATTCCAATGTGGTACCTAGTACTCACTCTCTACATGTCATCCCAGTCTTGGTATTCTTGTGGTTTCTTTTGTTTGCTCTGGCTAGTGGATGTACCTGTGTTATCTAACTTTGTTTGTGCAGGTTCATTCCATCCTAAGCCAACCAAAGACTACAAGGTAAGTGCATGCATCAAAATCATGAGTATGAGGAATTCTTGCTTATGTACATATTGTTTGCAAGAAGGACTCATGAGCATGAAGGTATTTTCCTTGATAATCTTTTGCTCTGATGCATATGGCCAAGATACATGTAACACATTGCCTACTCTGTCATGGTTATGCTCTCACATGCCTCTATATTTCACATTTACATGAGTGCATACATGTAGGGGGAGCCTATGTTTGTGACATGTCCTTCCAAAGCTTTACTTGATGTTCTTTATATCTTTATCTAAAGCTTTGATGTATGTTGCCATCAATTACCAAAAAGGGGGAGATTGAAAGCACAAGTGCTCCCTAGGTGGTTTTGGTAATTAATGACAACATATCTCTTGTTGGACTAACGTTTCTATCTAGTATGTTTGAGATAAGTTCAACAAGGGAGTGGCATGGACTAAAGGTTGTGGGAATTTCTCCAAGATGCTAAGGACAAAGGATTGGCTCAAGCTCAAAAGCTCAAGACTCTTCATTTTACATTTTAGTGATCCAAGATCACATTGAGTCCATAGGAAAAGCCAATACTATTAAGGAGGGATGAGGTGTTGATAATGAGCCTCTTGCTCAAGTGCTTAATGATATGCTCCAAAATCCTCAGCTACTTTCCCACTTCCACATATGACCTAAACCCAAAGCCAAACTCGGACCTACCGATTATTTCTATCCGGCGCCACCGAGTTTCACTTGTCATAGCCACTGCCAGAAACCCTAATCAGTTCGATCTCACCGATGGGATCTCGGTCTCACCGAGATGGGCTTGCAAACTCTCTGTTACCTGTTGCAATATTTTCGGTCCCACCGAGATATGCAATCGGCCCCACCGAGTTTGCTTGGCCAACTCTCTGTTTCGCTTAATACCCAAATCGGTCCCACCGAGTTTGAGTAATCGGTCAAACCGAGTTTTGGATTTATCCTAACCCTAGCACATCGGTCCCACCGAGTTGATCCAGTCGGTCCCACCGAAAATCTCTAACGGTCACTAGGTTTACTATTTCGGTCCGACCGAGTTTGTTGATTCGGTCCCACCGAGATTGGTAAATTGTGTGTAACGGTTGGATTTTGTGTGGAGGCTATATATACACCTCCACCTCCTCTTCATTCGAAGAGAGAGCCATCAGAACACATCTACACTTCCAACTCATATGTTCTGAGAGAGAACTACCTACTCATGTGTTGAGACCAAGATATTCCATTCCTACCATATGAATCTTGATCTCTAGCCTTCCCCAAGTTGCTTTCCACTCAAACCTTCTTTCCACCAGATCCAAATCCTATGAGAGAGAGTTGAGTGTTGGGGAGACTATCATTTGAAGCACAAGAGCAAGGAGTTCATCATCAACACACCATTTGTTACTTCTTGGAGAGTGGTGTCTCCTAGATTGGCTAGGTGTCACTTGGGAGCCTCCGACAAGATTGTGGAGTTGAACCAAGGAGTTTGTAAGGGCAAGGAGATCGCCTACTTCGTGAAGATCTACCGCTAGTGAGGCAAGTCCTTCGTGGGCGATGGCCATGGTGGGATAGACAAGGTTGCTTCTTCGTGGACCCTTCGTGGGTGGAGCCCTCCGTGGACTCGCGCAACCGTTACCCTTCGTGGGTTGAAGTCTCCATCAACGTGGATGTAGGATAGCACCACCTATCCGAACCATGGGAAAAACATCCGTGTCTCCAATTGCGTTTGAATTTTCCAAACCCTTCCCTTTACATCCTTGCAAGTTGCATGCTTTACTTTCCGCTGCCTATATACTCTTTGCATACTTGCTTGATATGTATTGTGAATGTTGAAATTATGCCTAAACTCCACTTAAACCGAAAAAGCTTAAAAATTGCAACTTTAGCATTAAGTGTCTAATCACCCCCCCCCCTTCTAGACACATCTACTTCAAGGTCCTACACTACGACATGATTGAGCATGGAGATATTTGCACCAACATCTCTCCTACACCCACATATGACGAGATGCCCCAATTGCCATGTGAGGAGAGCCACCACCACATGAGTGAAATGAGTGACTCCACCATATGTGACATTGAGAGCATTTCCTATGAGAGGATGAGTGTGACCACCACTAGCCCCACACTTGAGAGCATTCCACACATCCTATGTGAGGTTGAGATCCATTTTGGTGACTCCACCAACCATATGAGTGAGAGCATCCACGAGGGAGTGAGTGAGCCACAACACTTAGTGAGTGAGGTAGTTGAGACGGCATGTGAGGCCACTTTGATTTCTAATGACTTAATCTCTACTCCTAGTGTGTTTTCTTCTTTGGTGCTAGGTCTCCTACATGACGACATGCCTATCCTCGACGACTCCATACCTCTAGGGACGACGATGGCCAAGGTGGACGATGATGCACCCCCCACATGGTTCCATCAAGATGAGTATGGCCACAACTCGGTCTTCGACACCTCACCTACAACACATGAGCGATGCTCCAAAGGTAACATAGGTGATTGTGCTTCTCTTGTCCCACTAGTGGACTATCTCACCAATGATTGCTTGCATGATGTTGATCCACCTATTCCCATGATTCATGCTAGTGTGACTTCTTCATGTCATGACTTACCTATTTATGATGAATATGATGACGAGCATGTCGAGTTGCCTAGTTGTGATGTTATGCTCCATAGGATATCATGTGAAAATTCTTTTGGTCTCATATTGTTTGACAATCCATTAAGCTTGTCATATTCTATGAGTGAGATCTCCCATATTGCATCATTTCAATCTCAACATAGTAACTATGCATGCCCCATTAAAATCAATCCCATTTGCACTTATGTCATAGATGACAAGATGATGGTCATTGGCTTTTGTTTTTTTATGTGATGATATTGACATGCTTCCTTTACATGATTTGCGCAATTCATCTACTATGCCATGTCATGATCACAATGTTCCAAATATGCATTGTTTTGGATGTTGTCAATATTCTCCATGTGATGTTTCTACTAATGATCATCAGGAGACCCCCATAGTTTCCTCATACATATTAGGGGATTTTGATGCATTCCATACTTTGCATGATTCTCATAATTGCTTGCACCATATGCATTCCATGAATAACAATGCTCTACATATTTCTCATGATGCATTACACAATTTGAGTCTCCATTATTCTTTACATAACAACAAACCTATCATGATGAATGACATGTTTCTATATCACGCATCTCATTTATTCGAGCATTGGATATTTTGTGCAAACCAACACAAGCACGTGTTCATCATGATGGATGTTGTGTGCATATACCACACACACACAATTTCCCCTTTGTCTTTGTTTTGTGTAGGTACTCACGTATACTCATGAACCTCTCAATCACAAGAGTTAACGAAATGAGCTCTTGAGAGCAACGACGATTTGGGATCCTGTGGACTACCATTACCACCGTTCCATTCGCGCAAGAACAACGCACGTCTCTTTCACTTAGCTCTCACACGGCTATGGGCTATTTACCATTTGTCACGTTATGCCCATTTTCTCGTGTTCACTTTGCATGCTATGCCTCTTTACTTGATTTTTCCATGCAATTGTGACCCTTGCTTGCATTTACCGATGATTCACTATTATGCTACTCCTATGTGTATTTGCATGCTTGGTGGAGATCCTTGTTGCTATTGCCATGTTTATCATGTGCCTCATGCTATTGATGCTTGTTGTGTTGGGAGAGTCATGATGTCCCATTGCTATTTACATATGGCCTCTCGCCAATACATTGATGATATTTTGCTCATATCTTGCCTTCATGCTTGTGCTATGTCTTGTGCATTATTCATGACCACCATTTGCACACATGACATGCTTGACATGATTCCCTCTAGTATGTTGCATCTTCGCACTACTAGCTAACACCACTTGATTGCTATGATTGCTTGCTTTGTTGTATCACCCATGTTCCTTTCTTACTCGCTTTATTGGGTTCATGACGTATATGTTCATGCCTCTCACATGATATATTTTGTTCATTGTTTCTTGCCTCTAATTGTTGAATCTATGCTTATTGATCGTGGAGACTTGGACACTTTACTTGTGATGCATGCTTGCTTGATTGAGCCTATTGTATTTGATTGTTCTCACATCATCATATGCCTCCATACTATGAAATGCTCCCTTGTAATTTCTTATGATGAGCATGATGCATACACTTGTTGGGTATTTTACCACACGAATGATAGGTTTTGCATCTCCTCTAACCTCATTTGTTTTTCCGTGTGTTTGTCATGTTCTTTCATTTTGAAGGATTCACAAGGCGATACCGTCATGAGACAATTTGGTAATGTGAAGGCACACACGATGTGCAACACCAACATTGGCGAGAATCTCCTAAAGGTGAACTCCTTCCCTTTGAGCTATCCTCAATTACGCATATTGGATGGGTCACTCTTTCATTGTTGTCTCCTTCTTGTTGTCTACATGATACATCTCGCGAACGGAGGAGCGACATGGGAGATTGGCTCTATGGACCTTCAAGTTGAGGAGCACTCGGACTTATTGGATGCACCATCGAACCTCCACTCATGCCACGACATCGAGCATTGGTACACCAACACCCCCATATTTGTTGATTGTGCTCACACATGTCATGCTCGATGGACATATCATAAACATGACAAATTTGCATCTTATGCATGGATTGACTCACATTATTATTGCCTTGTTGCATCTTATATCCCCATGTCATCCATGATATATGAGCTTGTGCATTTTCTTAGCAAATTTGTTGTGATCTACCTTGATGGCATATTCATACATCATGATCATATTTCCCATCATCAATTGCATGATCACATACTCATTTTGAGCACCCATTACCATGTTGATTCTTTTGATAAACCATCCCATTATGACATCATTTTGCACCGTGGTTGCATTGATCATATTCACGATACATTTGTGTGCACAATGAATGCTTTTGCTCCCATGAATGCTTTGCATATCATTCTATATCATCTTCATAAGCTTCATGCGCTTTGTCACGAACAATCTTGCTGAACGGACTCATTCTTCTATGATGGACACTTTGTGTGCACTAACCATTGTATTTCCAAGTGTACTTTGTGTTTGCTCATTTTGCATCTACCACCTACCGGAGAAACCTTGGAGTACTTGGATTGCACAATGCTTTCAACTCCGTCCAACTACAAGTCCGTCCACGACAACCGTTTCCATGGTGATCAGGATCACGATCTGAGATCGGATCTTTCCCAAGGGGGGAGATGATGCGGAGCATCCCACGTTCATCCCCATGTACACTCCGAATACTCTCCAAGCCCCAAGAGGATTATGACGAGACCTCGAACATACGCCATTGGACACAAGGTGAACTCGCTCCTCTCCAAACTTCCACTTTCTACATGTGAGACATGGCTACTACCTCCAACGTGCGTGCTATGCATGATCAGGTACTCAGCCACCACATCCAACGGACGAGCAAGCGAGGACGCCAAGTACAAGGACCAAGAGAAGAAGCTGCCCGAAGTCTTCAGCCACCGGACGACCGGGCAACACCGGACGTCCGACGCCTGGGCACTCATCCAGCAAGAAGGGCCAGCCAACGGAAGCTATAGCAGCCGGATGACCAACAAGTACCGGATGTCCGACACACTCCAGCGACCGGACGTCCGACCGTCTCCAAAAATCCGGCGCCACCTCAACCGAGCCAAAACGCCGGACGTTCGACAAGTACCGGGCGACCAGACACCCGCGAGCCACTGGACATCCGGTACCTGTCGGACGACCGGCGCCTATATGTGCACAGAGATCGGGCCCGAGGCCCATGTATCCCCCACTTACCCCTTCGTGTCCCTAGACTGTATATACTCCTCCACCTCCTCCTAGTTAGGGTTAGCATTGTGTTAGCTCATTTGTGAGATAGAGCTTCGCTCATCCATCCGGATCTACTCCAGAAGAGAGACCGCAGCCCCTCTTTGGAGAAGATCCCTTTGGATTCAAGACCTCCTCGCGGAGAAGACCATCAATACCTCCTCACGGAGAATACCGGTTACCATTTGTATCGTCCGTTGTTGATTGTGGATCGTGTGATATCCTATGTACTCGAGGATCTAGCATATGTGTGACTATTTCTTGTTGGTTTTAGTGATTCCCCTCGTGTTTCCCCTTGTGTTCTTCGTGTTCATCACGGGATCCGCTCCTTTCGTGAAAGATCGGTCGTATAGGGTTCCACCCTACATCACATTCCACATCAAAAAATTCTGTTTTTATCATTTACCTACTCGAGGACGAGCAGGAATTAAGCTTGGGGATGCTTGATACGTCTCCAATGTATCTATAATTTTTTAATGTTCCATGCTATTAGATTATCTGTTTTGGATGTTTAATGGGATTTATTATGCACTTTTATATTATTTTTGGGACTAACCTATTAACCGAAGGCCTAGTGCAAATTGTTGTTTTTTGCCTATTTTAGTGTTTCTTAGAAAAGGAATATCAAACGGAATCCAAACGGAATGAAACCTTCACGAGAATCTTTTTTGGAACAAACGAAATCCAGGAGACTTGGAGTGGAGGTCAAGGAAGCAATGAGGCGGCCACAAGGTAGGCGGCGCGCCTAGGGGGCAGGCGCGCCCCCACCCTCGTGGGCCCCTCGTAGCTCCACCGGCCTACTTCTTTCGCCTATATATACACTTATACCCTGAAAACATCTAGGGGGGAGCCACGAAACCACTTTTCCACCACCGCAACCTTCTGTACCCGTGAGATCCCATCTGGGACCTTTTCCGGTGATCTGCCGGAGGGGGATTCGATCACGGAGGGCTTCTACATCAACACCATAGCCTCTCCGATGATGTGTTAGTAGTTTACCACAGACCTTCAGGTCCATAGTTATTAGCTAGATGGCTTCTTCTCTCTCTTTGGATCTCAATACAAAGTTCTCCTCGATGTTCTTGGAGATCTATTCGATATAATTCTTTTTGCGGTGTGTTTGTCGAGATCCGATGAATTGTGGGTTTATGATCAAGTTTATCTATGAACAATATTTGGTTCTTCTCTGAATTCTTATATGCATGATTTGATATCTTTGCAAGTCTCTTCGAATTATCAGTTTGGTTTGGCCTACTAGATTGACCTTTCTTGCAATGGGAGAAGTGCTTAGCTTTGGGTTCAATCTTGTGGTGCTCGATCCCAGTGACAGAAATGGAACCGACACATATTGTATTATTGCCATCGAGGATAAAAAGATGGGGTTTGTATCATATTTCTTGAGTTTATCCCTCTATATCATGTCATCTTGCCTATTGCGTTACTCTGTTCTTATGAACTTAATACTCTAGATGCATGCTGGATAGCGGTCGATGTGTGGAGTAATAGTAGTAGATGCAGAATCGTTTCGGTCTACTTGACACGGACGTGATGCCTATGTTTATGATCATGCCTAGATATTCCCATAACTATGCGCTTTTCTATCAATTGCTCGGCAGTAATTTGTTCACCCACCGTAATATATGCTATCTTGAGAGAAGCCACTAGTGAAACCTATGGTCCCCGTGTCTACTTTACATCATATAAGTTTCTGATCTACAATTCTAGTTTACTATTTATTTTGCAATCTTTATTTTCCAATCTACACAACAAAAATACCAGAAATATTTATCTTATTATCTTTATCATATCTCACTTTCGTAAGTGAGCATGAAGGGATTGACAACCCCTTTATCGTGTTGGTTGTGAGGTTCTTGTTTGATTGTGCAGGTACTAGGCGACTTGCGTGTAGTCTCCTACTGGATTGATACCTTGGTTCTCAAAAACTGAGGGAAATACTTACGCTACTTTGCTGCATCACCCTTACCTCTTCAAGGGAAAACCAACGCATGCCCAAGAGGTAGCAAAAGTCCAAATATTATATATATAATTCCGATCATGATGAACCAGATGCATAGGATAAAATTCTGATGAAATTCCGATTTCAATCGATTGTAATTCCAAGCTCCAATATCATCACAAGCCTATACCATGTCAATGCCTTTCCCTTCGAATATAAAGGGAATACCATCTTCTCGACTTCATCTCCGGGTAAACCTGCAAGCTTAAATACTCCACAAACTTCATCCACATAGATTAGGTGCATATTAGGATGTAGTGTTCCATCTCCTACATAAGGATTAGCTAGCGGTTTCTCTATCATACCCGAAGGAATTTCATAATAAATATTTTCAGTTCATGTAGTAGGTTGAGGGACAACTCTTTCTTCTTCCAGTCGAGGTGAAGATACCCCGAACAATCCCTTCAAAGGATGATTCTCCATAGTGACAAGTAACAGTAAATTTAAGCACGTAATATAAATTTTTTATTACCAAATTCCACAAACCAAAGGTGCTTCACTCCCCGGCAACGGCACCAGAAAAGAGTCTTGATGACCCACAAGTATAGGGGATCAATCGTAATCCTTTCGATAAGTAAGAGTGTCAAACCCAACGAGGAGCAGAAGGAAATGACAAGCGGTTTTCAGCAAGGTATTTTCTGCAGGCACTGAAATTATCGGTAACAGATAATTTGGTAGTGACATAATTCATAATGAGTAACAAGTAAAAAGTGTAGCAAAGGTGTAGCAAGGTGGCCCAATCCCTTTTGTAGCAAAGGATGAGCCTGGGCGAACTCTTATACAGCAAAGCACTCCCGAGGACACATGGGATTATCGTCAAGTTAGTTTTCATCATGCTCATATGATCCGCGTTCGTTACTTTGATAATTTGATATGTGGGTGGACCAGTGCTTGGGTGTTATCCTTACTTGGACAAGCCTCCCACTTATGATTAACCCCTCTCGCAAGCATCCGCAACTACTAAAGAAGAATTAAGATAAATCTAATCATAGCATGAAACATGTGGATCCAAATCAGCCCCTTACAAAGCAATGCATAAACTAGGGTTTAAGCTTATGTCACTCTAGCAACCCATCATCTACTTATTACTTCCCAATGCCTTCCCCTAGGCCCAAATAATGGTGAAGTGTCATGTAGTCAACGTTCACACTAGAGGAAAGACAACATACATCTCATCACAATATCGAATGAATACCAAATTCACATGATTACTGATACGTCCATTTTGCATCATGTTTTCTTACTGTTATTTATGATGTTTTATCCATGATAATGCTTTTTGGAGTAATTCTAATGCCTTTTTTCTCATAATATGCAAGGTATACACAAAGAGGGAGAATTCTGGCAGCTGGAAATCTGGACCTGGAAAAGCTACGTCAGGCCACCTATTTTGCGCAACTCCAAACAAGCTGAAACTACACGGAGGTTTGTTATCAATTATATGATGAATATTGGAGCAAATAACTACCAGAGGGGGCCCACCAGGTGGGCATAACCCACCTGGGCACGCCAGGGAGCCCAAGCGCGCCTTGGTGGGTTGTGCTCACCCAGGCCCACATCCGGTGCCCATCTTCTGGTATATAAGTCATTTTGACCTAGAAAAAATAAGGAGAGGACTTTCGAGACGGAGCGCCACCATCTCGAGGTGGAACTTGGATAGGAGCACTTTTTCCCTCTGACGGGGCAATTCCACCGAGGGAACTTCCCTCTCAGAGGGGGAAATCATCGTTATCATCATCAGCAACAACTCTCCCATCTTGGGGAGGGAAATCTCCATCAACATCTTCGACAACACCATCTCATCTCAAACCCTAGTTCATCTCTTGTGTTCAATCTTGTTACCGGAACTATGGATTGGTGCTTGTGGGTGACTAGTAGTGTTGATTACATCTTGTAGTTGATTACTATATGGTTTATTTGGTGGAAGATTATATGTTTAGATCCAATATGCTATTTAATACCCCTCTGATCTTGAGCATGATTATCATTTGTGAGTAGTTACTTTTGTTCTTGAGGTCACGAGAGAAATCATGTTGCAAGTAATCATGTGAACTTGATATGTGTTCGATATTTTGATAGTATGTATGTTGTGATTCCCTTAGTGGTGTCATGTGAACGTCGACTACATGACACTTCACCATATTTGGGCCTAAGGGAATGCATTGTGGAGTAGTAATTATATGGTGGGTTGCGAGAGTGACAGAATCTTAAACCCCAAATTATGCGCTATTCCATAAGGGACCGATTGGATCCAAAAGTTTAATGGTATGGTTAGAATTTATTCTTAATACGCGTAGTTGCGGATGCTTGTGGGAGGGTTCATCATAAGAAGGACGCTTGTTCAAGTAAGAACAACACCTAAGCACCGGTCCACCCACATATCAAACTATCAAAGTACTGAGCACGAATTAAACCAAAATGATGAAAGTGACTAGATGAAAATCCCGTGTACCCTCAAGAACGCTTTGCTTATCATAAGAGACCATTTTGGCATGTCCTTTGCCTCAAAAGGATTGGGCTATCTTGCTGCACTTTTGTTACTACTATCGTTACTTGCCCATTAGAAATTATCTTTCTGTCAAACACTCAGTTACTTACAATTTCAGCACTTCAAGACATTACCTTACTGAAAACTACTTGTCATTTCCTTCTGCTCCTCGTTGGGTTCGACACTCTTACTTATCGAAGAGAGCTACAATTGATCCCCTATACTTGTGGGTAATCAAGGCTATTTTCTGGCACCGTTGCCAGGGAGTGAAGCGCCTTTGGTAAGTGGAATTTGGTAAGGAAACATTTATATAGTGTGCTGAAATTTATTGTCACTTGTTACTATGGAAAACAATCCTTTGAGGGGTTTGTTCGGGGTATCTTCACCTCGACCAGAACCACAATTAGCTACCCCTCAACCTACTGCGCCTACTGAAAATATTGAATATGAAATTCCTTCGGGTATGATAGAACAACTTCTAGCTAATCCTTATGCATGAGATGGAACCGAACACCCTGATATGCACTTGATATATGTAGAAAACATTGTGGATTTTTGTAGCTTGCGGGCTTACCCGGGGATGAAGTTATGAAAAAGGTTTTCCCTTTATCTTTGAAGATAAAAGCATTGGCATGGTATAGGCTATGCGATGATATTGGATCTTTGAATTGGAATCGTTTGAAATTGGAGTTCCACCAAAAACATTATCCTATGCATTTAGTTCATCGTGATCGGAATTATATATATAATTTTTTGCCTCGTGAAGGAGAAAGTATTGCTCTAGCTTGGGGGAGGCTTAAGTCAATTTTATACGCATGCCCCAATCATGAGCTCTCAAGAGAAATTATTATCCAGAATTTTTATGCTCATCTTTCTCGTAATGATCAAACCATGCTTGATACTTCTTGTGATGGTTCTTTTATGAAGAAGACTATTGAATTCCGGTGGGATCTTTTGGAAATAATTAAACGCAACTCTAAAGATTGGGAACTCGACGAAGGTAAAGAGTCCGGTATTAAGCTTAAGTATGATTGTGTTAAATCTTTTATGAATACCGATGCTTTTCAAAAATTTAGCACTAAATATGGACTTGACTCTGAGATAGTGGCCTCCTTTTGTGAATCATTTGCTACTCATGTTGATCTCCCTAAACAGAAGTGGTTTAAATATCACCCACCTATTAAAGAAGAAATCAAAGAACTGGTACCAGTTAAAGAAGAAACTATACTTTACAATGTTGATCCAGTTGTTCCTTCTGCTTATATTGAGAAGCCACCTTTCCCTGTTAGGATAAAGGAACATGCTAAAGTTTCAACTGTGGTTAACAAAAGCTATATTAGAACTAAAACTGATGAACAAATTCAAGTAGAACCTAGTATTGCTAAGGTTAAAGATCTCTTGGAAGAAAATGTAGATGGGCATGTTATTTACTTCTATGAAGAAGCTGCTAGAATTGCCAAAACTGATAAAAAGGATAAACATAGACCTGTTGTTGGCATGCCTGTTGTCTCAGTTAAAATAGGAGATCATTGTTATCATGGTTTATGTGACATAGGTGCTAGTGTGAGTGCTATTCCTTATTCCTTATATCAAGAAATTATAAATGACATAGCACCTGCAGAGATAGAAGACATAGATGTTACTATTAAACTTGCTAATAGAGACACTATTTCACCAATTGGGATTGTTAGAGTTGTTGAAGTCTTGTGTGGGAAAATAAAATAACCTACTGATTTTCTTGTTCCTGGTTCCCCACAAGATGATTTTTGCCCCATAATCTTTGGAAGAGCTTTCTTGAACACCATTAATGCTGAAATCGACTGTGAGAAACAAACTGTCGGTGTTTGTTTTACTGATGAGTCTCATGAGTTTAATTTTTCCAAGTTTAGTAGAAAACTTCATGAAAAAGAATTGCCTAGTAAAGATGAATTAATTGGTCTTGCCTCTATTGTTGTGCCTCCTCTAATCCACCAGAACAATATTTGCTAGACCATGAAAATGATTTACATATGCATGAAAATGATTTTCTTTGAACAACATCCTCTGCTTAAACACAACTTGCCTATTGAAACTCTAGGAGGTCCTCCACCTAAAGGTGATCCTGTGTTTGAATTAAAACAATTGCCAGATACTTTGCAATATTCTTATCTTGATGAAAAGAAGATATATCCTGTTATTATTAGTGCTAACCTTTTAGAACATGAAGAAGAAAGATTATTCAAAGTTCTAAGGAAGCACCGAGCTACTATTGGATATACTCTTGATGATTTAAAGGGCATTAGTCCAACTCTATGTTAGCACGGAATTAATATGCAGCCTGATGCTAAACCCGTGTTGATCACCAACGTTGGTTAAATCCGAAGATGAAAGAAGTGGTAAGAACGGAAATATTAAAACTTCTGGAAGCAGGTATAATCTATCCTATAGCTGATAGTAGATGGGTAAGTCATGTTCATTGTGTCCCTAAAAAGGGAGGTATTACTGTTGTTCCTAATGATAAGAATGAACTTATTCCAAAAAGAATTGTTACATGCTATAGAATGGCAATTGATTTTAGAAAATTAAACAAAGCAACTAGAAAAGATCATTACCCTCTGCCTTTTTATTGATCAAATGATGGAAAGATTATCTAACAACACACATTTTCGCTTCCTTGATGGATGTTCTGGTTTTTCACAAATACCTGCTTCTCAACCTGATCAAGAAAAGACCACTTTTACTTGTCCCTTTGGAACCTATGCTTATAGATGTATGCCTTTCTGTTTATGTAATGCACCTGCTACCTTCAAGGATGTATGACTGCTATATTCTCTAAATTTTGTGAAAAGATTGTTGAGGTTTTCATGGATGACTTCTCTGTTTAAGGCAAGTCTTTTGATGATTGTTTAAGCAATCTTGATCGAGTTTTGCAGAGATGTGAACAAACAAATCTTGTCTTGAATTGGGAGAAGTGCCACTTTATGGTTAATGAAGGCATGGTCTTGGGTCATAAAATTTCTGGAAGAGGTATTGAAGTGGACAAAGCTAAGGTTGATGCAATTGAGAAAATTCCATGTCCTAAGGATATAAAAGGTATTCATAGTTTCTTAGGTCATGTTGGGTTCTATAGGAGATTTATCAAAGACTTCTCTAAAATTTCTAGGCCTCTTACGAATCTTATGCAAAAGGACATTCCTTTTGTTGTTGATGATGATTGTTTAGAAGCCTTTGAAACACTCAATAAAGCCTTAATTTTTGCACCTATTATTCAACCACCTGATTGGAACTTGCCTTTTGAAATTATGTGTGATGCTAGTGATTATGCTGTTGGTACTATTCTAGGACAAAGAGTTGATAAGAAATTGAATCTTATTCACTATGCTAGTAAAACTCTAGACAGTGCTCAACGAAACTATGCTACTACTGAAAAAGAATTCTTAGCAGTGGTGTTTGCTTGTGACAAATTTAGACATTATATTGTTGATTCCAAAGTAATTGTTCACACTGATCATGCTCTGCTATTAAATATCTTATGGAAAAGAAACATGCTAAACCTAGACTTATTCGATGGGTTCTCTTGTTACAAGAATTTGATTTACATATCATTCATAGAAAAGGAGCCAAGAACCCCGTAGCTGATAATTTATCTTGGCTTGGAAACGTGTCTGATCACCCACTACCTATTGATGATAGTTTTCCTGATGAGCAGTTAGCTGCAATAAATTTTGCTCATAACACTCCTTGGTATGCTAACTATGCTAATTACATTGTTGCTAAATATTTACCACCTAGCTTTACATACCAACAAAAGAAAAAAAAATTCTTCTATGATTTAAGACATAACTTTTGGGATGACCCACATCTTTATAAAGAAGGAGTAGATGGTATTATTAGGCGTTGAGTACCTGAGCATGAACAGGGAAAAATCCTATGGAAATGTCACTTCAAAGCTTATGGGGTACATCATGCTGGAGATAGAACTGCTCAAAAGGTATTGCAACCTGGATTTTATTGGCCTACTCTCTTCAAGGATGCTCGTAAGTTCATCTTATCTTGTGATGAATGTCAAAGAATAGGTAATATCGGTAAGTGTCAAGAAATTCCTATGAATTATTTACTTGTTGTTGAACCATTTGATGTTTGGGGATTTGATTACATGGGACCTTTTCCTTCCTCTAATGGGTATACACATATTTTGGTTGTTGTTGATTATGTCACTAAATGGGTAGAAGCGATTCCAACCTGTAGTGTTGATCATAACACCTCTATTAAAATGCTTAAGGAAGTTATTTTCCCAAGGTTTGGAGTCCCTAGATATTTAATGACTGATGGTGGTTCACACTTTATTCATGGTGTTTTCCGTAAAATGCTTGCCAAGTATGATGTTAACCATAGAATTGCATCACCTTATCATCCTCAGTCTAGTGGTCAAGTTGAACTTAGCAATAGAGAAATAAAATTAATTTTGCAAAAGACTGTCAATAGGTCCAAGAATAATTGGTCTAAGAAATTAGATGCTGCACATTGGGCTTATAGAACAGCATATAAAAATCCTATGGGTATGTCTCCTTATAAAATGGTTTATGGAAAGGCTTGTCACTTTCCTCCAGAGTTAGAACATGAAGCATATTGGGCAATCAAAGAGCTCAACTATGATTTCAAACTTGCTGGAGAAAAGAGGTTATTTGATATTAGCTCTTTAGATGAATGGAGAACCCAAGCTTATGAAAATGCTAAGTTGTTTAAAGAAAAAGTTAAAATATGGCATGATAAAAGAATCTAAAAACGTGAGTTTAAAGTCGGAGAATATGTTCTTTTGTACAACTCTCGTTTCAGATTCTTTGCAGGAAAACTCCTCTCAAAATGGGAAGAACGCTATGTTATCGAGGAGGTTTATCGGTCTGGAGCCATCAAAATAAATAATGCCAAAGGTACTAACCCAAAGGTTGTTAATGGGCAACGAATAAAACATTATATCTCACCTACGCCCATTAATTTTGAAACAAATATTATCCAAACTTTGACACTAGAAGAACATATAGAAGAGTCCTTCCGGGACACTCCAGAATCATGAAAATAAGGAGGTATGTGATACGGTAATTAAACGGACTCCGAAAAATCCGCAAAAAAATCTTTTGTCAGTTTTGGAATATTTAGAAAAATAGGAAAATAAGAAACTTCCAGGAAGCGTACCCTGGTGGGCACAAGACACCAGGGCGCACGAGGCAGCCTGGCGTGCCCAAGTGGGTTGTGCCCACCCGGGGTACCTTCCGGACTTTGTTTTTCCACAGTTTGCTTGTTCCTCAAGATAAAAAATCTTTATATACTCCTCGAACCTGATGATCACCGTATCCTAGAGAAATCCTTTGTTCTTCTTTCTTGCTGTTTTTTGCACAGTTCTAAAAATATGTCGTCCCAAGACTCCGAAGGAGAGAGCTATGTCTCACATCTCATTGCTGACCCAAAGACCTATGGGGACCTATCTCCTTATGATTAAACTACAAATGGGGTACATCATGCTCGATGATTCAAGCTCGGAGGAGGAGGATGTTCCCCTACCTCAACCTGGGGATATGCACGTGGAGTTCAAGAAGTCAAGTCTCCCTAAGTGAGCTAACCGGTCTAAAAACCAATCTATTCCTTTTTTCGGCATAAAAGCAAAGGGGATTAATGTGACAAGATCTTGAAGCAGGAACTGGAAGTCGATGATTTAAAGGAGGAAATTTCTCTCCTCAACTAAAATATGAAAAAGTTGAAGGCACAATTGCCATCACCACCACATTGTTCTTCATCACCAAAAGAGAATTGAGTATCGGGTATGGGCACTCCCCTTCGCTTCCGCCGAGTTTGGGGGAGGTGCCTCGGTATCGTATCATCCCATTATCTTTTGCATTTACTTATTTTAGTTTGATCTTTTTCTTTAGATGAATAAAAGTTTAGTTCGATCATTTATTTTTGAGAGTTTTCTTAGTGATCTATACTTTTAATCGTGTGCGAGATATATAATAAAGTTTAGTTTAACTTTTGCTTTCTTTACTTTCATGTTGCAATTAAAAGAAAAGAAATAAGGAAGAAAATGAGAAAGGAAATAAATAAAAAGGAAAGGAAATAAATGAAAAATATCATATGCTAATCTTATGGTAGGTGATGACACCACATAAGGAAAAGTATAAGTAGAAAATTTTATTAGAGATTGACAAACATAGCATTAGTCAATGATGCAAATCATGAAAGAATTAATAAAGGAAGAGAAGATTCACACATAAATATACTATCCTAGAAATCTTTTGTGATTGTGAGCCCTCATCAAAATATTATATGGCAAAATTGTTGACGTTGTTCAAGGAAGACAACTTAATGGTTTATGTTTGTTTATATTCACATAGAAGTCATATTGTCATGAATCCTTTAACATGTGGTGCTTGCCCCCTATCTTTGCTAGCCAAAAATTCTGCACTAAGTAGAGATACTACTTGTGCATCAAAAAAAACCCCAAAAACCCTAATCTTATTTTCAAGTGTCCACCATACGCACCTAGGGATTGAGCAAGATCCCTCAACACTGGTACAGCGACATCCTAAACAAACGGTTTAAAACCCCTTTCCGCGACGGCCTTTGGAACCGGCGCCAAGTGAGTCTGGGCGATAGGGGGGTCCTTCCCACATGACCCAGAAATCGTCGGGGATAGGCCCTTGTGGGACCCAGGCTGGGGCCGTGTGCGATCGGGCGAGGCATGGAAACCCAATCATTTCCGTAGGTATGTACATTCCACACGGTGAATCCCAGAAATCATTTCCGTATGTACGTACATCCCACACGGTGAATCCCAGAAATCATTTCCTTAGGTATGTACATCCCACACGGTGAATCCCAGAAAATCATTTCCATAGGTATGTACATCCCACATAGTTCTTTGTGTGGAAACGTGTGTGCAAGGTGGCCTAACACAAATAGTTCGCTGCCGGAAGCCGTGTGTGATTGTTAGTTGACCGAACACGCCTACTTTCTAGAAACCGTGCGGGTTATTTGAGTTCATCGCCCATGGTGTTGTCTGAGTAACCGTTTACAATACAAAACCCCAATAAGCAGGGTAATTAGGCTATTATTGATAATCCATGAACTAATCAAACTAATATTTCTTATAAAACATGCCAAATATTGCATATCCGTATAAAAGCAACCAGGGTTTTATAATTGAATTACATCAGATAGCTTTGGCACTCAGTTGCGCCATTACACAACAGCACCAAGTTTCACATGCAACATCAAATACATTTGGAAAGTAGCATCATACATGGTAAATAGACAAATGAATCTT
The DNA here is from genome assembly GCF_056163025.1 of Triticum urartu. Taxonomy (NCBI): domain Eukaryota; kingdom Viridiplantae; phylum Streptophyta; class Magnoliopsida; order Poales; family Poaceae; genus Triticum; species Triticum urartu. The sequence continues at coordinate 272,520,968 of NC_141875.1, forward strand.
GTCTGGGAAACTGCAGAAGCAGAAGGCAAATATTGAGCCTTCAGTGATGTTGAATATCCTTGCAACTTTAGGCCAGTGGCTATGGATAATTGCCCGCCCAATCTTTGTCCTCTTCAGCAAGACTTCAATATTGTACTATGGGTGTTGAATGAACACGTTCCTCACCTCTTGACCATGCAGGAGGTTTGAGAGGTAATCATCGGTGAACTGCTTTGAAAAGTACTAAAAACAAAGCTATGCATAAATCGTTGTTGTAAATTTTGAAATGGCGTAAGGGGTAAAAACAAGGTAAAAGAGTTTGTACCATCCTATAGTTGACAAATGTCTTCTCCATTGTGCAAACAAAGATCTTGCTGTTATTCGTCGCAAGTTTCTTCATCCTAACAATCTTTCTGAGTTTCTTGACTTGACTGATATTCATGGACATCTCATTTCCCCATATGCAAAATGGGTCAAACAGTGGGTCTAAGCCTCTGACAGCAGGACCTACATGTGCAAGACCAAATTGTAAGAAACCTAAATATTAGAATGATTCCTGCAACTGCACAATAATGTGCTATTAGCCAAAGGACCCTGCTTGAACAAACCTCGATGGTAAACCGCAGTGTCTCCCATTGTTTCCCTGCAACACACACAAGAAAGATCTTGATCAGTTTAACTGAGAGTTGCCATACTATCAGTAGAATATGTATTGAGTACAGCCAAATTCGATTGGTGTCACATGCATAATAATACAAAATTGTACCCACAACAAATGAAAATCAAATTGCAGAACTGAACCAAACAGTTAAATGGACAACAGACCAAATGAACCAAAATAGTTAACTGAGCACGCCATTGTAGAATAAAAACATGTACTAGAAGATAAGACAGTTAACAAAACAAAGAATGCTTGAGAACAGTACTACGAAATGTAGCAATTGTTGGACCAAAGTGTTAACTGAACATTACATTTCAAGGACCAAACTATTAACGGAACATTAGATTGCATATTAACATTACAGAGAACAAATCACTAGAAGGCACTGGCGGTGGCCTGAGAAAACATCACAAACTGTATTTTAAAGTAGACAACTTCTACGACTTGAGTTGCGTTGGTTTTCCCCGAAGAGGAAGGGATGATGCAGCAGAGTAGCGTAAGTATTTCCCTCGATTTTTGAGAACCAAGGTATCAATCCAGTAGGAGGCCACACTCAAGTCCCTCGTACCTGCACAAAACAATAGCTACTCGCAACCAACGCGATTAGGGGTTGTCAATTGCCTCCAGAGTTAGAACATGAAGCATATTGGGCAATCAAAGATCTCAACTATGATTTCAAACTTGCTGGAGAAAAGAGGTTATTTGATATTAGCTCTTTAGATGAATGGAGAACCCAAGCTTATGAAAATGCTAAGTTGTTTAAAGAAAAAGTTAAAAGATGGCATGATAAAAGAATCTAAAAATGTGAGTTTAAAGTCGGAGAATATGTTCTTTTGTACAACTCTCGTTTCAGATTCTTTGCAGGAAAACTCCTCTCAAAATGGGAAGGACCCTATGTTATCGAGGAGGTTTATCGGTCTGGAGCCATCAAAATAAATAATGCCAAAGGTACTAACCCAAAGGTTGTTAACGGGCAACGAATAAAACATTATATCTCAGGTACGCCCATTAATTTTAAAACAGATATTATCCAAACTTTGACACCGGAAGAACATATAGAAGAGTCCTTCCAGAACACTCCAGAATCATGAAAATAAGGAGGTATGTGATACGGTAATTAAACGGACTCCGAAAAATCCGCAAAAATATCTTTTGTCAATTTTTGAATATTTAGAAAAATAGGAAAATAAGAAACTTCCAAGAAGCGTACACTGGTGGGACAAGACACCAGGGCGCACGAGGCAGCCTGGCGTGCCCAAGTGGGTTGTGCCCACCCGGGGTACCTTCCGGACTTTGTTTTTCTACAGTTTGCTTGTTCCTCAAGATAAAAAATCTTTATATACTCCTCGAACCTGTTGATCACCGTATCCTGCAGAAATCCTTTGTTCTTCTTTCTTGCTGTTTTTTGCGCAGTTCTGAAAATATGTCGTCCCAAGACTCCGACGGAGAGAGCTATGTCTCACATCTCATTGCTGGCCCAAAGACCTATGGGGACCTATCTCCTTATGGCCAAATTACAAATGACGAGGAGGATGCTCACTTTATGAGGATCGATGATTCAAGCTCGGAGGAGGAGGATGTTCCCCTGCCTCAACCTGGGGATATGCACGTGGAGTTCAAGAAGTCAAGTCTCCCTAAGAGAGCTAAGCGGTCTAAAAACCAATCTATTCCTTTTTTCGGCATAAAATCAAAGGGGATTTATGTGAAAAGATCTTAAAGATGGAACTGGAAGTCGATGATTTAAAGGAGGAAATTTCTCTCCTCAACTACAATATGAAAAAGTTGAAGGCACAATTTCCATCACCACCACATTGTTCTTCATCACCAAAAGAGAATTGAGTATCGGGTATGGGCACTCCCCTTGGCTTCCACCAAGTTTGGGGGAGGTGCCCCGGTATTGTATCATCCCATTATCTTTTGCATTTACTTATTTTAGTTTGATCTTTTTCTTTAGATGAATAAAAGTTTAGTTCGATCATTTATTTTCAAGAGTTTGCTTAGTGATCTATCCTTGTAATCGTGTGCGAGATATACAATAAAGTTTAGTTTAACTTTTGCTTTCGTTACTTTCATGTTCCAATTAAAAGAAAAGAAATAAGGAAGAAAAGGAGAAAGGAAATAAATAAAAAGTAAAGGAAATAAATGAAAAATATCATACACTAATCTTATGGTAGGTGATGACACCACATAAGGAAAAGTATAAGTAGAAAATTTTATTAGAGATTGACAAACATAGCATTAGTCGATGATGCAACTCATGAAAGAATTAATAAAGGAAGATAAGATTCACACATAAATATACTATCCTAGAAATCTTTTGTGATTGTGAGCCCTCATCAAAATATTATATGGCAAAATTGTTGACGTTGTTCAAGGAAGACAACTTAATGGTTTATGTTTGTTTATATTCACATAGAAGTCATATTGTCATGGATCCTTTAACATGTGGTGCTTGCCCCCTATCTTTGCTAGCCAAAAATTCTGCACTAAGTAGAGATACTACTTGTGCATCCAAAAAACCCCAAAACCCGAAATCTTATTTTCAAGTGTCCACCATACGTACCTAGGGATTGATCAAGATCCCTCAACACTGGTACAGCGACGTCCTAAACAAACGGTTTAAAACCCCTTTCCGCGACGGCCTTTGGAACCGTCGCCAAGTGAGTCTGGGCGATAGGGGGGGTCCTTCCCACACGGCCCAGAAATCGTCGGGGATAGGCCCTCGTGGGACCCAGGATGGGGCCGTGTGCGATCGGGCGAGGCATGGAAACCCAATCATTTTCGTAGGTATGTACATCCCACACGGTGAATCCCCAAAAATCATTTCCGTAGGTATGTACACCCCACACGGTGAATCCCAGAAATCATTTCCGTATGTATGTACATCCCACACGGCGAACCCCAGAAATCATTTCCGTAGGTATGTTCATCCCACATGGTGAATCCCAGAAATCATTTCCTTAGGTATGTACATCCCACACGGTGAATCCCCGAAAATCATTTCCGTAGGTATGTACATCCCACATAGTTATTTGTGTGGAAACATGTGAGCAAGGTGGCCTAACGCAAATAGTTCGCTGCCAGAAGCCGTGTGTAATTGTTAGTTGATCGAACACGCCTCTTTCTAGAAACCGTGCGGGTTATTTGAGTTCATCGCCCATGCTGTTGTCTGAGTAACCGTTTACAATAGAAAACCCCAATAAGCAGGGTAATTAGCCTATTATTGATAATCCATGTACTAACCAACTAATATTTCTGATAAAACACGCCAAATATTGCATATTCGTATAAAAGCAACCAGGGTCTCATAATTGAATTACATCAAATAGCTTTGGCACTCAGTTACGCCATTACACAACAGCACCAAGTTTCACATGCAGCATCAAATACCTTTGGAATGTAGCATCATACATGGTAAATAGACAGATGACTCTCGTCTGGGAAACTGCAGAAGCGGAAGGCAAATATTGAGCCTTCAGTGATGTTGAATGTCCTTGAAACTTTAGGCCAGTGGCTATGGATAATTGCCCGCCCAACCTTTGACCTCTTCAGCATGACTTCAATATTGTACTGTGGGTGTTGAATGAATACCTTCCTCGCCTCTTGACCATGCAGGTGGTTTGAGAGGTAATCATTGATGTACTGCTTTGAAAAGTACTAAAAACAAAGCTATGCATAAATCGCTGTTGTAAATTTTGAAATGGCGTAAGGGGTAAAAACAAGGTAAAAGAGATGGTACCATCCTATAGTTGACAAATGTCTTCTCCATTGTGCAAACAAAGATCTTGCTATTATTCGTCGCAAGTTTCTTCATCCTAACAATCTTTCTGAGTTTCTTGACTTGACTGATATTCATGGACATCTCATTTCCCCATATGCAAAATGGGTCGAACAGTGGGTCTAAGCCTCTGACAGCAGGACCTACATGTGCAAGACCAAATTGTAAGAAACCTATATATTAGAATGATTCCTGCAACTGCACAATAATGTGCTATTAGCCAAAGGACCCTGCTTGAACAAACCTCGATGGTAAACCGCAGTGTCTCCCATTGTTTCCCTGCAAAACACATAAGAAAGATCTTGATCAGTTTAACTGAGAGTTGCCATACTATCAATAGAATATGTATTGAGTACAGCCAAATTCGATTGGTGTCACATGCATAATAATACAAAATTGTACCAACAGCAAATGAAAATCAAATTGCAGAACTGAACCAAACAGTTAAATGGACAACAGACCAAATGAACCAAAATAGTTAACTGAGCACGCCATTGTAGAATAAAAACATGTACTAGAAGATAAGACAGTTAACAAAACAAAGAATGCTTGAGAACAGTACTACGAAATGTAGCAATTGTTGGACAAAAGTGTTAACTGAACATTACATTTCAAGGACCAAACTATTAACGGAACATTAGATTGCATATTAACATTACAGAGGATAAATCAGTAGAAGGCACTGGCGGTGGCCTCGAGAAAACATCATGAACTGTATTTTAAAGTAGACAACTGCTATGTCTTGAGCTTGCGTTGGTTTTCCCCGAAGAGGAAGGGATGATGCAGTAGAGTAGCGTAAGTATTTCCCTCAGTTTTTGAGAACCAAGGTATCAATCCAGTAAGAAGCCACGCTCAAGTCCCTCGTACCTGCACAAAACAATAGCTACTCGCAACCAACGCGATTAGGGGTTGTCAATCCCTTCACGGTCACTTACGAGAGTGAGATCTGATAGATATAATACTTTTGGTATAAAGATGCAAAGTAAAAAAGTAAACGCAAAGTAAAAAAGCAACACAAGATTAAAGTGATGGAGATTGATATGATGAGAGTAGACCCAGGGGCTATAAGTTTCACTAGTGGCTTTTCTCAAGAGCATAAGTATTCTACGGTGGGTGAACAAATTACTGTTGAGCAATTGACAGAATTGAGCATAGTTATGAGAATATCTAGGCATGATAATGTATACAGGCATCACGTCCGTGACAAGTAGACCGAAATGATTCTGCATCTACTACTATTACTCCACTCATCGACTGCTATCCAGCATGCATCTAGAGTATTAAGTTAAAAACAGAGTAACGCTTTAAGCAAGATGACATGATGTAGAGAGATAAATTCATGCAATATGAAATATACCCCATCTTGTTATCCTCGATGGCAACGATGCAATACATGCCTTGCTGCCCCTTCTGTCACTAGGAAAGGACACCGCAAGATCGAACCCAAAGCTAAGCACTTCTCCCATGTCAATAACTACCAATCTAGTTGGCCAAACCAAACGGATAATTCGAAGAGACTTGCAAAGATAACATATCATGCATAAAATAATTCAGAGAAGATTCAAATATTATTCATAGATAGACTTGATCATAAACCCACAATTCATTGGTCTCAACAAACACACCGCAAAAAGAAGATTACATCGAATAGATCTCCACAAGAGAGGGGGAGAACTTTGTACTGAGATTCAAAGAGAGAGAAGAAGCCATCTAGCTACTAACTATGGACCCGAATGTCTGAGGTAAACTACTCACACTTCATCGGAGGGGCTATGATGATGTAGAAGCCCTCCGTGATGACGGCCCTCTTCCGGCGGAGCTTCGGAACAGGCCCCAAGATGGGATCTCGTGGATACAGAAAGTTGCGGCGGTGGAATTAGGTTTTTGGCTCCTGTTCTGATCGTTTGGGGATACGTGGGTATATATAGGAGGAAGGAGTACGTCGGTGGAGCTCCGAGGGGCCCACGAGGCAGGGGGCGCGCCCTAGGGGGGGCACCCCCCACCCTCGTGACCGCCTCTTTTGTTCCTTGGAGCAGGGTCCAAGTCTCCTGGATCACGTTCGGTGAGAAAATCACGTTCCCAAAGGTTTTATTCCGTTTGGACTCCATTTGATATTCCGTTTCTTCGAAACACTGAAATACGCAAAAAACAGCAAATCTGGGCTGGGCCTCCGGTTAATAGGTTAGTCCCAAAAATAATATAGAAGTGGAAAATAAAGCCCAATATAGTCCAAAACAGTAGATAATATAGCATGGAGTAATCAAAAATTATAGATATGTTGGAGACGTGTCAGGCATCCCCAAGCTTAATTCCTGCTCGTCCTCGAGTAGGTAAATGATAAAAAGAGAATTTTTGATGCAGAGTGCTACTTGGCATAATTTCAATGCAAATCTTCTTAATTGTGATATGAATATTCAGATTCGAAAGATTCAAGACAAAAGTTTATATTGACATAAAAAGAATAATACTTCAAGCGTACTAACAAAGCAATTATGTCTTCTCAAAATAACATGGCCAAAGAAAGTTATCCCTACAAAATCATATAGTCTGGCTATGGTCTATCTTCACCACACGAAGTATTTAAATCATGCACAACCCCGATTACAAGCCAAGCAATTGTTTCATACTCTAACTTTTTCAAAACTTTTTCAATCTTCACGCAATACATGAGCATGAGCCATGGATATAGCACTATAGGTGGAATAGAATGGTGGTGGTGGAGAAGACAAAAAGGAGAAGATAGTCTCACATCAACTAGGCATATCAACAGGCTATGGAGATGCCCATCAATAGATATCAATGTGAGTGAGTAGGGATTGCCATGCAACGGATGCACTAGAGCTATAAATATATGAAAGCTCAAAAAGAAACTAAGTGGGTGTGCATCCAACTTGCTTGCTCATGAAGACTTAGGGCAATTTGAGGAAGCCCATCATTGGAATATACAAGCCAAGTTCTATAATGTAAAATTCCCACTTGTATATGAAAGTGATAACATGAGGGACTCTCTACTATGAAGATCATGGTGCTACTTTGAAGCACAAGTGTGGTAAAAGGATAGTAGCATTGCCCCTTTTTATTTATTTTCTCTTTTTTTGGGTCTTCTTTTTTTATTTTGCCTTTCCCTTTTTTGGGACAATGCTCTATTGAATGATGATCATCACACTTCTATTTATTTACAACTCAATGATTACAACTCGATACTAAAACAAAGTATGACTCTATATGGATGCCTCCGGCGGTGTGCCGGGATATGCAATGAATCAAGAGTGACAAGTATGAAGAAATTATGAACGGTGGCTTTGCCACAAATACTATGTCAACTACATGATCTTGCTAAGAAATATGACAATGATGAATGTGTCATGATGAACTAGATGGTGGAAACTTGCATGGCAATATATCTCGAAATGGCTGTGGAAATGCCATAATAAGTAGGTATGGTGGCTATTTTGAGGAAGGTATATGGTAGGTGTATGATATCGGCGAAAGGTGTGTGGTATTAGAGAGGCTAGCAAAGGTGGAAGGGTGGGAGTGCGTATGATCCATGGACTCAACATTAGTCATAAAGAACTCATATACTTATTGCAAAAATCTAGAAGTTATCAAAGCAAAGTATTACACGCATGCTCCTAGGGGGATAGATTGGTAGGAAAAGACCATCGCTCGTCCCCGACCGCCACTCATAAGGAAGACAATCAATAAATAAATCATGCTCCGACTTCATCACATAACGGTTCACCATACGTGCATGCTACGGGAATCACAAGCTTCAACACAAGTATTCCTTAAATTCACAACTACTCAACTAGCATGACTTTAATATTATCTCCTCCATATCTCAAAACAATTATCATGCTTCAATCTTTTCTTAGTATTCAACACACTCAAAAGAAAGTTTCACAAATCTTGAATACCAAGCATATTATTATTAAGCAAATTACCATGCTATTAAGAGACTCTCAAAATAATTTAAGTGAAGCATGAGAGATCAATAGTTTCCTTAAAACAAATCCACCACCGTGCTCTAAAATATATAAGTGAAGCACATCGAGCAAAATTATAACACTCAAAAGATATAAGTGAATCATATAGAGCAAAACTACTTAGCTCAAAAGATATAAGTGAAGCATATAGAGCAAAACTACTTAGCTCAAAAGATATAAGTGAAGCACATAGAGTATTCTATAAAATTTTAATTCATGTATGGCTCTCTCAAAAGGTGTGTACAGCAAGGATGATTGTGGCATACTAACAAACAAAGACACAAATAATACAAGACGCTCCAAGCAAAACACATATCATGTTGGTGAATAAAAATATAGCTCCAAGTAAATTACCGATGGAAGTGGACGAAAGAGAGGATGCCTTTTGGGGCATCCCCAAGCTTTGACTTTTTGGTGTCCTTGGATTATCTTGGGGGTGCCATGGGCATCCCCAAGCTTAGGCTCTTGCCACTCCTTGTTCCATAATCCATCACAAGAATTCACCCAAAACTTGAAAACTTCACAACACAAAACTTAAAGAAGAAAACTCGTGAGCTCCGTTAGCGAAAGAAAACAAAAGACCACTTCAAGGTACTGTAATGAACTCATTCTTTAATTATATTGGTGTTAAACCACCTGTATTCCAACTTCTCTATCTTTACCTAATAATAAAGCACGGATTGTGTCTCTGGGTTCACCGTCATCCTCTTTTTTTTAATAGTTTCGTCCTGCTTCTAATCCTATATTTTGTGAAATATATGAGGTGGTACTAATTCGTAGAGCCAAGTTTCGTAATGAAAAGGTCCGTCTCGGCTGGGCCTGAACTTCCACTTGAGCCCATCCTATCCTACGGCCTGTAATATGGAGGCTGCTATGTTGTACCCCTTGGAAAAATAAGCTACCGTGTTTTTGTACAACTTCCTCTAGCTTCCTTATATACGTACAAAAAACCAAATCCAGCCCACCGGTTCTTCCTGTATTTGCCCTATCTTGCCTCATGGCAGCATATCGAATCTTGGCTTCGCGGCGATGGGGAAATCAACATCACGAGATCAGGGACCCGGAGAGGCGTCAACCAAAATCCTGGTCCTCGGCAACATGCTTTAGCTGAGAGGCACACGGCTGCACGCCTCCATCCGTTCGATTGCAAGGACACTGTGGGCAGCGACAGTTAGATCATCAACTTCAAAATCCTGCAGAGTTTTCCTATGAAGGAAGTGGCGGCGCCGGAGACAGGTTCATCATGTACATATCTTCCTGATGACAACGATGGTTTGCAAGCAGTGGTACATGAGGGAGCTCAGCTTTGACATGGCAGGCGGTCTAGGTGAAGGACTTTAATATCACCAAGTTCAAGTGTCGCGCAAGATAGAAGTGTTCTTGGTGGCCTACATCCGGCACATCATGGCGCTCGCCGCCACCCTCGGCGGCCGCGTCAACACGCTCACCATCAGAGGGAGGTCGGCGACAGAACCTCAACTTCATGTACATCGTCAGCTTTGACGCCGGCGCGGTTGTCGTGAATCAGGTTCGTTCGACTGATGCGATAATTCGTAGCAAATCAGATCAGTCGCTGTTTGTGCATCTGAACTCATGCCGATAAAGAGGGAGCGGGGCCAACTTTGAGGCCTCTGTGCTGTCGGGGCACGGCCGCCTCTGCCAGGACTACGTGCCGGAGGTCTACCACCTTAACTGGCCGTGCACCCCGCCATTGAGCTGAGTTGGGTTATTCTCCAAGCTATCTCTCGCACCCTTGGCCGTTCTCTTCCGCCTGTGCTCCTCATCTGCTGTTTCCAAGTCATTATTCTCTGCTGTGATTAATCCAAGGTGTTGCAATCACGCAATATTTCAACAATGTTAATCTGTGCAGATATGAACCAACTATAGATATTCTTTCCCACTCCCGCAATACAGCCTAACCAATCCTCGGTTCCCAAGTTGGGCAACAATTCAGCATTGTCCCCTTCCACAATTAGGACACCACAATTAATCAATCATCCATGGTAATCTGCTTTCAATAAGATTGGTAATGGCATACATGTTTCATACAAATTGTACCATATGTGTAGTTGCCTTCTTCTTTTTTTTCATTCCCCGTTGAAACGCACGGGCATGTGTGCTCGTGTATTATAAACTATTTTACTAGCCATAGATTCATCAAAATAAGCAAACAACACACGAAAAACAGAATCTGTCAAAAACAGAACAGTCTGTAGTAATCTTTAGCTAGCGCAAGATCTGGAACCCCAAAAATTCTAATAAATTTCTGGACATGAGGAATTTATCTATTAATCATCTTCAAAAAGAATTAACTAAATATCACTCTTCAAATAAAAATGACAGCAGTTCTCGTGAGCGCTAAAGTTTCTGTTTTTTACAGCAAGTTCAACAAGACTTTCCCCAAGTCTTCCAAACGGTTCTACTTGGCACAAATACTAATTAAACACAAAAAACAAAACCAAAACAGAGGCTAAATAATTTATTTATTACTAAACAGGAGCAAAAATCAAGGAATAAAAATAAAATTGGGTTGCCTCCCAACAAGCGCTATCGTTTAACGCCCCTACCTAGGCATAACAAGCACGGATAGATCTAGGTATTGCCATCCTTGGTAGGCAATCCATAAGTGGCTCTCATGATAGTTTCATATGGCAATTTTATTTTCTTTCTTGGAAAGTGTTCCATACCATTTTTTAATGGAAATTGAAATCTAATATTCCCTTCCTTCATATCAATAATCGCACCAACCGTTCTAAGGAAAGGTCTATCAAGAATAATAGGGCAAGAAGGATTGCAATCTATATCAAGAAGAATGAAATCTATGGGCACATAGTTCCTATTTGCAACAATAATAACATCATTAATTCTTCCCATAGGTTTCTTAATGGTAGAATCCGCAAGATGCAAGTTTAGAGAGCAATCATCAAAATCACGGAAATCTAGCAAATCACACAAAGTTTTGGGAATAGTGGAGACACTAGCACCCAAATCACACAAAGCATAAAACTCATGATCTTTAATTTTAATTTTAATAGTTGGTTCCCGCTCATCATAGAGTTTTCTAGGGATAGAAACTTTCAACTCAAGTTTTTCTTCATAAGATTGCATCAAGGCATCAACAATATGTTCGGTGAAGGCTTTATTTTGACTATAAGCATGTGGAGAATTTAGCACAGATTGCAACAAGGAAATACACTCAATTAAAGAGCAACGTTCATAATTAAATTCCTTGAAATCCAATATAGTGGGTTTAGCAACATCTAGATTTTTATTTCTTTCAATCCCACTTTCATCAATTTCATCATTAAGATCTAAATACTCTGAATTTTTAGAACGCCTTCTAGGTAAAGGAAGATCATATTCAGTTTCATCAAGATTCATATTGCAAAACAAATATTTAATAGGAGACACATCAATAACTTTTATATCTTCATCTTGATTTTCATAGGAATTGGAAGAACACGCTTTAATAAAGGCATCTTTGGAAGCACGCATCCTAGCGGTTCTTTCCTTACACTCATCAATTGAAATTCTCATGGATTTAAGAGACTCATTGATATCATGCTTAGGTGGAATAGATCTAAGTTTCAAAGAATCAACATCAAGAGCAATTCTATCAACGTTCCTAGCCAAATCATCAATCTTAAGCAATTTTTCTTCAATCATACCATTAAAATTATTTTGCGAAGAAATAAATTCTTTAATATTAGATTCAAAATCAGAGGGCATCTTATTATAATTTCCATAAGAGTTATTGTAGGAATTCCCATAATTATTAGAAGGATTACCAGGATATGGCCTAGGATTAAAATTCCCTCTATAAGCGTTGTTACCAAAATTATTCCGACCAACAAAATTCACATCCATAGATTCATTGTTATTATCAATCAAAGTAGACAAAGGCATATCATTAGGATCAAAAGAAACGCTCTTAGTAGCAAATAATTTCATAAGTTAATCCATCTTTCCACTCAACACATTAATTTCTTCTATCGCATGCACTTTTTTATTAGAAGTTTTTTCAGTATGCCATTGAGCATAATTAACCATAATATTATCTAGGAGTTTAGTAGCATCTCCTAAAGTGATTTCCATAAAAGTGCATCCCGCGGCCGAATCTAAAAGATTTCTAGAAGCAAAATTCAATCCGGCATAAAAATTCTGTATAATCATCCACAAATTCAAACCATGAGTAGGGCAATTACGTATCATTAATTTCATTCTCTCCCAAGCTTGTGCAACATGTTCATGATCAAGTTGTTTAAAGTTCATAATATCGTTTCTAAGAGAGATGATCTTAGCGGGAGGGAAATACTTAGAGATAAAAGCACCTTTGCACTTGTTCCATGAATCAATACTATTTTTAGGCAAAGACGAAAACCAAGCTTTAGCATGATCTCTAAGCGAAAAAGCAAATAACTTCAATTTAACGACATCATTATCGACATCTTTTTTCTTTTGCATATCACATAAATCAACGAAGCTATTCAGATGAGTAGCGGCATCTTCACTAGGAAGGCCGGCGAATTGATCTTTCATAACAAGATTCAACAAAGCAGTATTGATTTCACAAGATTCAGTATTAGCAATAGGAGCAATCGGAGTGCTAAGGAAATCATTATTATTGGTATTGGTGAAGTCACACAATTTGGTAGTATCTTGAGCCATCGCGACAAACAAGCAAACTAACACACGAGCAAACAAGAGCAAACGGGCAAAAGAGGCAAATAGAGAGGGAGGACAGGGAGAGAGAGGGCGAATAAAACAGCAAGGGTGAAGTGGGGGAGAGGAAAACGAGAGGCAAATGGCAAATAATGTAATGCGAGAGATAGGGATTGTGATGGGTACTTGGTGTAACACCCCGGATGTAATTTACCTTATATGTATCCCAACTCTTGTCATTTCCGACCTAAGTTATTTTATTTTCCTCGGGTTCGGGTTTTTGTCTCCGTGTGTTTTTTCCTTTGTCATGCATCTCACATAATGTCATCATGTGCATTGCATTGCATACGCGTTCGTCTCATGCATCCGAGCATTTTCCCCATTGTCCGTTTTGCATTCCGGCTCCTATCTCCTCTGGTGCCCCTTTCTACCTATTTTTGTGTGTGGGGGTTAAAAATTTCCGGATTGGACCGAGACTTGCCATGCGGCCTCGGTTTACTACTGGTAGACCGCCTGTCAAGTTTCGTGCCATTTGGACTTCGTTTGATACTCCAACGGTTAACCGAGGGACCGAGAAGGCCTCGTTTGCGTTGCAGCCCAACACCCTCCCAATTTGGCCCAAAACCCACATAAACCCTCTCCATAATCTAGAGCGTTCGATCACGATCGCATGGCCGAAAACCACACTCCATTTGGAGCTTCCTAGCTCCCTCTATGCCTATATATAGATCCCCTTCCAAAAATTTCGGATCCCATCTACCCCTAAACGCTAGTCCCGCTCCTCCGCGCGGCCGGACACGTCCGCCGGCTGCCGGAAAATTCGCCGCCGCCAACCACTTCTCGCCACATGGCGCGCCGCCACCCACTCCCGCTCCGGCCCGCTCGGCCCGGGGAGAGCCCCCGAGGCCCGCGTGCGCCGCCGCCCGCCACCTAGTCTCCGCCGCCCGACCCGCTCGTCGACCCCGCCGCCTCGCCGCCCGGCGTCTTGCCACCGTTCGCCGCGCCACCACGAGCCCCCGCCGCTCCGGCCACCGGAGCTCGCCGCCCCGGCCACCGGCGTCCGCTGTCACTGCGCCGCCCTCGACCCCGCGCCGGCCGGCCGACCTCCTCCTCGGCGACCCCGGCCTCTTCCTCATCTCTGGCGGCAAGTCCCGTCGTCTCCGGCGAGTTGCTGCTACAGTGCTCCGGCGCGCGTGAACAGTGCTGGATCTAAGATCTAGCGGAGACGGTTGACTTTTATCCCGTAACCCTAATTTTTTTAGCAATCTTCATCATGTCGTAACTCCGCATCCGTAGCTCCGATTTGCGCGAGTAGCATATAAAAATGTTCGTCTCGACGAGTACATCATTTCATCTCCTTAAATCATTTTCATTTGAGCTCATCTTGATGCCCGAAATGCTGTTGGAAGAGGGCTATGTGATAAACTTGGCAGATCTGTTTCATCAAATAGATATTTGTCATTTTTGCCATGATTAATGTGTGCATGATATGCTCCTGAGCTCTACATGTGTTTTGTTATACGCCATGCCATCTTTACAGAGGTGCTTACCATGTATTTTTGTGACACTTGAGGTGACTAGCACAAGCTTGCAAAGTAGCGTAATCGGTAATGCTGATTTCAGGGACTTAGAATTTCACCAAGTCCTTGTCCTGGTTTTGTCGGTATGCCATATGTTCATGTTGTTTCCTAGTGATCCGTGCCTCTTTTGAGGATGATCAGTAAGGATGATTTGTTAACATTGTGGTTCTCTATCCATCCATGTCTTTGTTTGCATTTATGGAGCACCCTATCTTGAGTCAATCGAGCTCTACTTTTGCTATATCATGAATCCTGGCAGATTGTTGACTTGTTAGCGATTTTTTCGAGGATGTTGTTATTGATTCGTGCATGCTATGTTGTTGTTCTTGCAATGTCTAGCTTCTATGTCATGTATTCTTGTTGGGTGTATGCCTAATTTGTCATGCCATGCTCTGTAGTGAGTGCATCGAGCTCGTAAACATGCCTACTCGTTAACTGATTTGCATGCTCCAGTTTTTCACTAAGTCTGAGATCTGATTATGTTTTTGCCATGTTCACATGCTTGCAATTGTATTTTCCGATCCCTTTTGGCTCAAGGTAACTAAGGGACTTTTGTTAAATGCTTTGAGTAGCTTCATGTCATGCCTTGCTTTTCCATGTTAAGTTCCTGTAGCATGTACTTTTCATGCTCTAAAGTATGCTTCCTGATCCTAAATTCCAGACTTGTGTTAATTTCACTAAGTCTGAAACATGTTATCGTTTGCTCTTTTGCCATGCTTGTTTGTACCTGCTAATGGATGAATTAGCCATAGCTCAGTGTTCATCTTTTGTCAAGAATCATTAGTGGATCCCTGCCATGTATTTTGTTGTCATGTTTGAGTGTTGTAGCATATTTATCATGTTGCTTTTAGATGGCTACTTGCTGATTATCGCAGACCGGTGTCATATTTGTTTTGCTTGCCATTTGCAAACCGTGCATCCGATTATGGTGATCTTTATATCGATTTCAACCGAAATCACCTCACCTTTCCAGTGGAACTCTTGGATTTCCAAGTTGAGACCAGGTTCAATCATTCTTTGTCAAATCTTGCATATGCATCGCATATCGCATCCCGCATATCATACCATGTTTGCATCATATTGCTTGAGCATTGCACGTGGTTGATTGTGTTCCTTTTGCTTGTTCGTCTTGCTTGGGTAGAGCCGGGAGACGAGTTCATGAACGAGGAGCCCGTTGAGTTTGCTTACGAGGATCAAGTCAACTCTGACAACTTTGTAGGCAAGACGATCATACCCTCGAAATCACTTCTATCTTTGCTTGCTAGATGCTCGCTCTTTTGCTATGCCTATGCTACGATACCTACCACTTACTTATCATGCTTCCCAAATTGCCATGTCAAACCTCTAACCCACCATGTCCTAGAAAACCGTTGATTGGCTATGTTACCTCTTTGCTCAACCCCTCTTATAGCGTTGCTAGTTGCAGGTGAAGATTGGAGATCGTTCCTTGTTGGAACATTGTTTATTGTTGGGATATCACAATATTATCTTGTTATATTAATGCATCTATATACTTGGTAAAGGGTGGAAGGCTCGGCCTTTTGCCTAGTGTTTTGTTCCACTCTTGCCCCCCTAGTTTCCGTCATATCGGTGTTATGTTCCCGGATTTTGCGTTCCTTACGCGGTTGGGTTATAATGGGAACCCCTTGACAGTTCGCCTTGAATAAAACTCTTCCAGCAATGCCCAACATTGGTTTTACCATTCGCCACCTAGCCTTTTTCCCTTGGGTTTCGCGGACTCAAGGTTCATCTTTATTTTAACCCCCCGGGCCAGTGCTTCTCTAAGTGTTGGTCCAACTGAGCGATGTCCGGGGCTACCAGGGGCAACTCTGGGCTGGCCTACCCGACGTCTTGCTCATCCGGTGTGCCCTGAGAACGAGATATGTGCAGCTCCTGTCGGGATTTGTCGGCACATCTGGGTGGTGTTGCTGGTTTAGTTTTACCATTGTCGAGGATGTCTTGTAACCGGGATGCCGAGCCTGATCGGAATGTCTTGGGAGAAGGAATATCCTTTGTTGACCGTGAGAGCTTGTGATGGGCTAAGTTGGGACTCCCCTGCAGGGATTTGAACTTTCGAAAGCCGTGCCCGTGGTTATGGGCAGATGGGAATTTGTTAATGTCCGGTTGTAGATAACATGAAACTTAACTTAATTAAAATGAATCAACCGTGTGTGTTACCGTGATGGTCTCTTCTCGGCGGAGTCCGGGAAGTGAACACGGTGTTGGAGTAATGCTTGACGAAGGTTGTTATAGGATCACTTCTTGATCATAGTTCTTTGTTCATGCTTTGCCTTCTCTTCTCGCTCTCTTTTGCGAACAGGTTAGCCACATATACGCTAGTCGCTTGCTGCAACTCCACATATTACCTTGCCTTTACCTATAAGCTTAAATAGTCTTGATCGCCAGGGTGCGAGATTGCTGAGTCCCTGTGACTCACAGTTTACTTCCAAAACCAGATGCAGGGACCGATGATACCATTCCAGACGATGCGCGTGAGCTCAAGTGGGAGTTCGATGAAGACTCTCGTCGTTACTATGTGTCTTTCCCAGATGATCAGTGGTGGTGCCCAGTTGGGGCGATCGGGGACCGTGTCGCATGTGGGGGTTGATCTTTTATTTTGGTACCGTAGTCGGACCATGAGTGTATTGGATGGTTGTAATGCTATTCATGTATTTGTGTGACGTGGCGAGTGTAAGCCAACTATGCACCTTTACCCCTTTTATCTATTTACATGGGTTGTTGTGAAGATTACCTTACTTGCGACATTGCTTTCAATGCGGTTATGCCTCTAAGTCGTGCTTCGACACGTAGGAGATATAGCTGGATCGAGGGCGTTACACTTGGTATGTTGACTTTTTGCGTAGACTCCCCGGCAACGGCGCCAGAAATCCTTCTTGCTACGTCTTGAGCTTGCGTTGGTTTTCCCCGAAGAGGAAGGGATGATGCAGCAGAATAGCGTAAGTATTTCCCCCAGTTTTCGAGAACCAAGGTATCAATCCAGTAGGAGGCCACGCTCAAGTCCCTCATACCTGCACAAAACGATAGCTACTCGCAACCAACGCGATTAGGGGTTGTCAATCCCTTCACGGTCACTTACGAGAGTGAGATCTGATAGATATAATATTTTTGGTATTTTTGGTATAAAGATGCAAAGTAAAAATTAAAGGAAAAGTAAAAAAGCAAAGCAAGATTAAAGTGATGGAGATTGATATGATGAGAATAGACTCGGGGGCTATAGGTTTCACTAGTGGCTTCTCTCAAGAGCATAAGTAATCTACGATGGGTGAACAAATTACTATTGAGCAATTGACAGAATTGAGCATAGTTATGAGAATATCTAGGCATGACCATGTATATAGGCATCACGTCCGTGACAAGTAGACCAAAACGATTCTGCATCCACTACTATTACTCCACTCATCGACCGCTATCCAGAATGCATCTAGAGTATTAAGTTAAAAACAGAGTAACGCTTTAAGCAAGACGACATGATGTAGAGAGATAAATTCATGCAATATGAAATAAACCACATCTTGTTATCCTCGATGGCAACGATGCAATATGTGCCTTGCTGCCCCTTCTATCACTGGGAAAGGACACCGCAAGATCAAACCCAAATCTACAAACTTCTCCCATGGCAAGAACTACCAATCTAGTTGGCCAAACCAAACGGATAATTCGAAGAGACTTGAAAAGATAACCAATCATGCATAAAAGAATTCATAGAAGATTCAAATATTATTCATAGATAGACTTGATCATAAACCCACAATTCACTGGTCTCAACAAACACACCGCAAAAAGAAGATTACATCGAATAGATCTCCACAAGAGAGGGGGAGAACTTTGTATTGAGATTCAAAGAGAGAGAAGAAGCCATCTAGCTACTAACTATGGACCCGAATGTCTGAGGTAAACTACTCACACTTCATCGGAGGGGCTATGATGATGTAGAAGCCCTCCGTGATGACGGCCCTCTTCCGGCGGAGCTCCGGAACAGGCCCCAAGATGGGATCTCGTGGATATAGAAAGTTGCGGCGGTGGAATTAGGTTTTTGGCTCCTGTTCTGATCGTTTGGGGATACGTGGGTATATATAGGAGGAAGGAGTATGTCGGTGGAGCTCCGAGCGGCCCACGAGGCAGGGGGCGCGCCCCTCACCCTCGTGACCGCCTCTTTTGTTCCTTGGAGCAGGGTCCAAGTCTCCTGGATCACGTTCGGTGAGAAAATCACGTTCCCGAAGTTTTTATTCCGTTTGGACTCCGTTTGATAATCTTCGAAACACTGAAATACGCAAAAACAGCAAATCTGGGCTGGGCCTCCGGTTAATAGGTTAGTCCCAAAAATAATATAAAAGTGGAAAATAAAGCCCAATATAGTCCAAAACAGTAGATAATATAGCATGGAGTAATCAAAAATTATAGATACGTTGGAGACGTATCAACAACCGCGCGGCGGTGTCGACGGTGGCCTTGAAGACGTGGTGCTCCTCCATGATCTGGCAGTCGACACGCATGCCAGCCATAGGGACCTCGTTTGCGCGTGCGACTGCGTGCTACCGAGTCCACATTATACTGCGTGTAAAATGGCTGTGAGTGGCGCTTAACTGGAGGAGGGGGCAGTGATTTCGGTGGAAGGTGTCACTCCGTCGGTCGGGGCATGTGGGACGGGAAAGGAGGAGGATAGTGTGGGTGTGATGTGGATTACCTGACCATATCGACGAGGATGCGCAGCAAGAAGAAGGGTCGGCAGCGAGGAGGCCGCGCAGCAAGAAGAAGGGTCACCGGCGAGGAGGCGGCGCCGCAAGAAGAAGGGTCGCCGGCGAGGAGGCGGCGCTGCAAGAAGAAGGGTAGCCAGTGAGGAGGCGGCACTACAAGAAGAAGGGTCATCGGCGAGGAGGCTGAGCTGCCAGTAAGCAACAGTGAAGGTTTGAACTTGGAAAGCAAGGAGGAACAATGGAAATGTGGCTTTTGGTAGGAGGGAGGGGGTGGGGAGATAGATATTTCCGCGGTGGCAAAAAAGTTTTGGTCTGTGCCGCGAGAAACTGGCACGCAAGTGTGGTTCAAGCGGGGGTGGTGGACTGTAGATGACGAAGCTTCCTGCGTAAGCCAGACAAGACGATGCGCCAAGATATTTTATATCGCATCCCACACGATTCTTTCTAGTAAACTATTTGTGGTATACCTGATTTTTTTTCATTGTGTTTTGAAAGACAAAATGGTGTTACGGAGGGAAAGGATGGTGTTTGAATTGCTAGAACATTTACGTACAGTGAACATGCAACTAGTACATGAGTGTTGTATTTATATTTGGAATTATTCCGGGTTCGTTTGGAATTTTTATGCATTAATTGAGTTTCTGGGCATTTAATGTGCATAATTCAAATTTGAACTACAAGCACATGCTCCAATGCACCAAAGTTTGCTGAAAAATCACATGTGTGTCTTTGGGTGAATTTATAGGTCCCATGCAAGAAATGGGAATAAAATTCAAACATCTGGGTGTCGTGGCTCAGCCGGAATGATTGAGAAACTTGGTTTTTTAATTCCTGTAAATCCAAAACACGGCTGAAAAACATGAAACTTGGCATGGTATCATGACATGGCACCAACATGCTGCAGTAAATTTTTTGGCCGAATTGGGACAAGCTTTGGTGTAAGCTTCTTGCAAACCGGAGCTTCCCTCAAGAAGGCTCCTGGTTCCAAGAGGGAACGTGTCACCTCCATGTGTGAAACGACATACGTACACTGCCTTCTCCCACCTTAATTTTTTTACACGGGCAGATTAGACCAAGTATCATGCTAAATTTTTGAAATTATTCTGTGTTCGTTTGGCCTTTTTATAGATTAATTGAGTTTCTGGGCATTTAATGTGCATAATTAAAATTTGAACTACAAGCACATACTCCAGTGCAACATAGTTGTTTGAAAAATCACATGTGTGTCCTTGGGTGAATTTCTAGGTCCAATGCAAGAGATGGGATTGAAATTCAAACATCTAGGCGTCGTGGCTCGGCCGGAAAGATTGAGAAACTTGGTTTTTTAATTCCTATAATTCCAAAACACGCCTGAAAATCATGAAACTTGGCATGGTCTCATGACATGGCACGAACATGCTGCGGTAATTTTTTTGGCTGAATTGGGACAAGCTTTGGTGTAAGCTTCTTGCAAACTGGAGCTTCCCTCAAGGAGGCACGTGGTTCCGAGAGGGAATGTGTCACCTCCGTGTGCGAAACGACATACGTACACTGCCTTCTCCCACCTTCATTTTTTTGCACATCCAGATTAGACCAAATAGAAGTACCATGCTAAATTTTGGAATTATTCCGGGCTCGTTTCGCCTTTTTATGCATTAATTGAGTTTTTGTGCATTTAATGTGCATAATTCAAATTTGAACTACAAGCACAGGCTCAAGTGCACCAAAGTTGTTTGAAAAATCACATGTGTGTCCATGGGTGAATTTCTAGGTCCCATGCAAGAGATTGGAGTGAAATTCAAACATCTGGGCGTCGTGGCTCGACCGAAAAGATTGAGAAACTTTGTGTTTTAATTCCTGTAATTCCAAAACACGCCTGAAAATCATGAAACTTAGCCTGGTGTCATGACATGGCACCAACATGCTGCGGTAATTTTTTTGGCCGAATTGGGACAAGCTTTGGTGTAAGCTTCTTGCAAACCGGAGCTTCCCTCAAGAAGGCTCGTGGTTCCGAGAGCGAACGTGTCACCTCCGTGTGCGAAACGACATACGTACACTGCCTTCTCTCGCCTTTTTTTTACACAGCAAGATTAGACCAAATAGAAGTATCGTGCTAAATTTTGGAATTATTCCGGGTTCGTTTGGCATTTTTATGCATTAATTGAGTTTCTGGGCATTTAATGTGCATAATTCAAATTTGAACTACAAGCACATGCTCCAGTGCACCAAAGTTGTTTGAAAAATCACATGTGTGTCCTTGGGTGAATTTCTAGGTCCCATGCATGAGATGGGAGTGAAATTCAAACATCCGGGCATCGTTGCTCTACCAGAAAGATTGACAAACTTGCTTTTTTAATTCCTGTAATTCCAAAACACGCCTAAAAATCATGAAACTTGGATGGTGTCATGACATGGCACCAACATGCTGCGGTAATATTTTTGGCCGAATTGGGACAAGCTTTGGTGTAAGCTTCTTGCGAACCAGAGCTTCCCTCAAGAAGGCTCGTGGTTTCGAGAGGGAACGTGTCACCTCCGTGTGCGAAACGACATCCGTACACTGCCTTCTCCTGCCTTATTTTTTTTACACAGCCAGATTAGACCAAATAGAAGTACCATGCTAAACTTCGGAATTATTTCGGGCTCGTTTCGCCTTTTTGTACATTAATTGAGTTTTTGGGCATTTAATGTGCATAATTCAAATTTGAACTACAAGCATATGCTCCAGTGCACCAAAGTTGTTTGAAAAATCACATGTGTGTCCTTGGGTGAATTTCTGGGTCCCATGCAAGAGATGGGAGTGAAATTCAAACATCTGGGCGTCGTGGCTCGGCCAAAAATATTGAGAAACTTGGTTTTTTTAATTCCTGTAATTCCAAAACATGCCTAAAAATCATGAAACTTGGCATGGTGTTATGACATGGCACCAACATGCTGCGGTGATATTTTTGGCCGAACTGGGACAAGTTTTGGTTTAACCTTCTTGCAAACCGGAGCTTCCCTCAAGAAGGCTCGTGTTTTTGAGAGGGAACATGTCACCTCCGTGTGCGAAATGACATACGTGCACTGCCTTCTCCTGCCTTATTTTTTATACAAAGCCAGATTAGACCAAATAGAAGTAACGTGCTAAATTTTGGAATTATTCCGGGTTCGTTTGGCCTTTTTTATAAATTAATTGAAGTTTCTGGGCATTTAATGTGCATAATTCAAATTTGAACTACAAGCACATGCTCCAGTGCACCAAAGTTGTTTGAAAAATCACATGTGTGTCCTTGGGTGAATTTATAGGTCCCATGCAAGAGATGGGAGTGAAATTCAAACATCTGGGTGTCGTGGCTCGGTCGGAAAGATTGAGAAACTTGGTTTTTTAATTCCTGTAATTCCAAAACACGCCTGAAAATCATGAAACTTGGCATGGTCTCAGACATGGCACGAACATGCTGCGGTACTTTTTTTGCGCTCCCACCCACCCACCCGTAAACCCTAGGCCACCAGCGATCTTCATTTCTCACCACTAATTTGGTGTTCTACTCCACTCATCTTGTTCAGCGTCTTAAGATCTCTCTGCTCATGTCTTCTATGATGGATTCTTCTTCGGGATCTACCCTTGACCTGGACTTTTCCAGGGGTAGAGTTTTTGTAGATGAGATCTATAGGGGGTGTCTGACCTCACTGTCCACCCCATGGATGGGAGAGGTGCTTTTACCCTGGTTCTCTCTTTCAGAAGGCATGATTTTAGGCTCAACGAGGACTTTGTGTCCGCCGTTCTTGAATCGGCATTGGGAGGATCTGCCATTGATCTTTGGGTCTCATATATTGCTGACAAGGTATTTATCTTCAATGTTTCATGCAAGGATGTTGGTTTTCATATTTTTGACACTATATTATACTCTTGCCCTTAATTCAAATGTTATTTTCATTTGTGGGGAAATGGGGGTCCCAATTGGTATCGTGAGTTCAAAATTTGGAAGAAAGAGTGTGAGGCTGAGTGGATTTTTGTCAGCCCTTCTAAACGTAGGGCAGCTTTGGGCCTTCTTGCAATGCACAAACCTCCATCAAAATCAACCATTAAATCTAGATCCTCTGTTCAGAAAAAGCTATCCTTTGCTATGTTTCAAAACTATGATGCATGCAAAGGGTATATATATCAGGCTACGGCTGAGTGTATTGCGGCAACTGAGAGTACTGGCTATGTTATCTCTGAGAGGGAGCGTGGGGTCATTCCTCTGCCTCAACCTACCGTTCTTAATGGGACTGTTGCTTCGCCACCGATCGTTTTTGGCATGGTGAACTCATCAGAGATCCAACAACATATCGCGTCGAGGGGTCTTGCCTCGGATCATGCGCCGGCAGGCACGGGCGGGAATTCTGGACTTCCAAATCTTCCTCCCCTCGGCCCAACTATGGCCGGCCCATCTAGTTATGTTACTGTGCCAAGCCCATCGGAGGCTGAGGATTCTTTTTATCAAATAATTAATGATATGGTCGACGAAATTGTTACATGTCAGACTTGTTTTAAGCGAGGGCATTTCTCTTCTTCATGCACGTCAAGTCTAAAGTGCTTGGGCTACTCTTGGGTTGGTCATAGCAGACGCGATTGCGCCCGTTTTGCTAAGCGTTTGGGCTTGGTATGGAAACCCAAACCCGCTAATGATTCAGTTTCCGAGACTGAAGCTACAGAGAACGAGAATATTTCTCTGTCAGGATATGTACCAAACTTGGACTCCTCGGCTTTGATTGCACCAACCACATCGCCCAAGTACGTCCATCTTGGTCCTAGGACTCCTCATGGTTCTCCTGTAGCACCACCGCCGCCTCCTCCTGAGCCACCCTTGCCGCCGCCTGCCATGGCCAACTTCCCTTTAGACCCAATGAAGTATGTCCCTGATGGACACCACATCATCGATGCAGGGGATGCAAGATGGTCGCGTACCTATGTGACACCGCACGTCCCTATCGTGCGTCATCATGAAGATTACATGCTTGCCGAGGTCATGCATGTGCCCGCTGCCAATGAGATTGGGGTTGCTCGCGAGGAGGTTGCTGAATGGCTGGAAGCTCATGGGTACTAGGTTCGTTCTGCTCAGCCTTGGATCAATGCTGTCGGGCTGTTTCGAGTTAGGGATCGAGCAGTGCATTTTTCCCTCCTCCAACTTCCTCCACAGCACCTAGGAAATGATCGGTTTGTCCGTTTTTTGAAGCATGATGAGGGGGAGGGCTTCCGTGGGGCTCGGGGTTTTCGTCAGGGCCTGATTATGCTGCTGGGCATCCCGCTAGATCTTCGCAATACTGATAATATTAGAGTTGCAGTCAACACTTTTGGCAAATTCCATCATTGGAACAGTGAGGATCCATACCTCATTAGATCACTAGTTTTTGCATCTTTTCCTGAGGATGCTCTGGTTCCTCATGACGTTGTTTTAAATGACTATGTTGCATGGGGGGCAAGACTGTCATGGACAGTGCCTATATATATTCTTGGTGCAAACTTTGCAGAGCAGATGCCACATGATGAGGATTGGATGCCAATTAATGGAAATCCACACCCCCTACCTGGTGTGCCTTTCCCTGAGCTCCCACAGTTTATCCTGCCTCCATACCCTACTTTGGGCTGGAATGATGTGCCACCACCACCTCTAGAGCAACCTGACATCGGAGACAACAATTGGGGTAAAGCTGTTTGGGGAGAAGATGAGGTTGTGCATAATAAAGTGGAGGTGGAGCAAGAATCTATGGTGCTTGAACTCTCTGAAGATCATTCTGTGTCAGTGGATCAGCATATTCAACCAAATTTTGTGCTTGTTTTTTATGCGGAACAGCCGGTTGTGCCAGAGGTTGGACAAGAGCAACCTGTAGCTGTGGAGCACAATATTGCTCCAGTCTATAATCCTAATGATTGGGCTCTGGTGGTTTATCAGCCACTTCCACCTGCTGCTAAGAATGTCCCTTCTATGGATGAAAATATTGAGGTGGATGAGGCTCCCCTCCTGATTTTTCCAGATGATACTGCTACTAAAGTTTTTTGTGGGCCTGAGTTACCCCCAGAAATGACCTTCGGAAGGAACATTGAGGCCATCATGTATTCTGACATCTTTTATGAAATCCCTCGGCCTATTTAGGTGTTACCTCTTCAGTCTGCTTTGCTGTCCAAAAGAAGTTGGGATTTGGCCTTTGAGGTGCCAAGACTTACTTATCATAGCACGAACTGGAGCATAGGCATGTGGCAAGGGCTCTTTTCCCAGCATGGCAGAATGATTCCTCTTCTGTTTGTGAGACACAACAATCATCTGAGCTAGCTGACCAAATTTCATCTTCTGTAATTTCTGATGTCATTTCTGCAAGTGAACAGAGAAAGGTTAGAAGGCCTAGGAAAACTATGGCTCCAACTCATGTTGTTGAAACTTCATTCAGAAGGTGCACTCGTGGATCTTTGCAGATAGATGGTTTCAAACCAACTTTCCAAGAGCTTCCAATGCAGTCAAAGAGGAGGAAGCCGAAGGCCAAGCCCTTTTCTGCTACAGTGTCCTTGAACATGCAGGAAGTGCCAATTGAAGATCTTCCACCTCCAACTCCTATTTCCAAGCTGCGGCAGATGGGCCAGGAGCTTGGCATTGCTGATGCTCTGATCTCTGTGGAGAAGCTTATGGATGATCCCTCTACTCCTACAACCAATGGTGCAAATGTTTAGTTGTCAGCTGGCTAGTTGGGGATGGCAGGTGATTTATTTTGTTCTTCAGTTATTAGGTCATTTGTCTTTTGTTGTTCCCTGTAATAATCTAAATGTATCATGCTGGACATGTGTGCTTGTTGTTTGTGGTGGCATTAGGTGTCATCAGATTGTGCTCTCTACTCATAATGGTTTTAATTAGTAATGCTTGTAAGAACTGGAGTGTTTTGTGTTGGAATGTTAGGGGTTTAAACTCTGATGCTAGACAAAGGGCTGTCAGGCAGAAACTGGATGAGAGCCAGTGTGCTGTTGCTTGTTTTCAAGAGACCAAATGTGCTTCTTTTGATTTCAGGTCTATTAGATCTTTATGCCCTAAAAGATTTGATGGTTTTGCTTTTTCTCCTTCTGAGGGTGCTTCTGGGGGCATTTTAATAGTGTGGGATTCATCTATTTTGGGGGGCACTGTGATTGAGATTCGGCAGTTTGCAGTTGTAATTCAGTTCATCTCAAAGCAAAATAATGAGCAATGGTCTCTAGTTTCTGTGTATGGTCCATGCCAAGGAGAGGCTAGGGACAACTTTGTCAGGTGGTTATATAACTTTCATATACCAATGGGTGAGAATTGGCTTGTGGTTGGTGATTTTAACTTCATGAGATCTCTGGAAAATAGAAATTTGCCAGGGGTGATCTGAATGATATATTCATTTTCAATGAAATAATTGCTCACCTAGGTCTGCTTGAGCTACCTCTTAAGGGGAGATCTTATACATGGTCTAATATCCAGGACAATCCCTTATTAGAACAGCTGGATTGGTTCTTTACATCTGCTGATTGGATCTCCTCATATCTATGAGTGAAGTTTTGCCCTTGGCTAGAACTGCTTCTGATCATGTGCCATTTGTGGTGACAATTAAGACATCTATTCCTAAATCTTCTATTTTTAGGTTTGAGAATTATTGGGTTGAGCTTGAGGGGTTTATGGATTGTGTAAAGCATGCATGGCAGAAACCTTCTCACAAATCTCATATCACTGCCAGAATTGCAGATAAATTTAAGAGTTTGAGAGGGGCCCTTAAGATATGTCAGATGAGTATATCTAAACTGAAAGTGTTGATCTCACGGTGTAATGAGGTAATTCTGTGACTTGATGGCCTAGAAGAGGTTAGGCCTTTGTATATACCTGAATTTAATTTCAGGAAGGTGGTCAAATTGCATGTGGAAAAACAATTACATCTTCAGTTTGTATATTGGAAGAAGAGGTGTACAATCAGGTATATTAAACTTGGTGGGGAGAACACCAAATTTTTCCATGCTATGGCCACTAAGAGGCATAGAAGAAATTCCATTGCTTCCCTGAAAGATATAGATGGGTCTGTGGTCTCTCAACATTCTCAGATGGAGGGCATCATATGGAATTGTTTCAAAAATAGAATGGGATTTTCTGCTGGCATAGTAATGAGCTTTGACTTGAGTGCTTTGCTTAAACCAATTGATGGGCTAGATTTCCTAACAGAACCTTTTACAAAAGAGGAAATGGATGATATTGTCAAACATATGTCCATTGAAAAAGCCCCTGGTCTAGATGGATTTAATGGTTTATTCTTCAAAAAATGCTAGCACATTATTTGTCAAGATTTTTATGATTTGTCTGAAGCCTTCCGTAATGGCACTGCAAATTTGGAAAATATAAATGGTTCTTATATCACACTCATCCCCAAGAAGCTAGCTCCTGAAGGTGTTGGAGATTATAGGCCAATTTCCTTGACTGGGATGGGCCTCAAGTTCCTGTCCAAGATGGCTGCCAACAGGTTTCAAAGGATCATTATGAATGTATTCATAAGAATCAATATGGTTTCATTAAAAGTAGGACTATCCAGGACTCTATTGGTTGGTCACTTGAATATTTGCACCAATGTCATCAGTCAAAGAGACCTATTGTTATTCTCAAATTGGATTTTCAAAAGGCCTTTGACTCCATTGAACATGAAGCTATCTTGTTGATTCTGAAGCACAAAGGATTTAATCACAGATGGATTTCTTGGGTTAAGCAGCTGCTATCCACTGGAACATCTTCAGTCCTTTTGAATGGAGTACCTGGCAGACAGTTCCTTTGTAAAAAGGGAATTAGACAAGGAGAGTGCCTTTCACCCTTACTTTTTGTTATCGCTGCTGACCTTTTGCAATCACTAGTAAATGATATGTTTAGAGAGGGAATTTTAAAGCTGCCTATTCCATGTCATGACCAAGACTATCCTATAGTGCAGTAGGTTGATGATACCCTTATCATCTTACCAGCAGATAAATCTCAGCTCTTGGCTCTCAAGGACATGCTTCAAGTATTTTCCACTTCTACTGGTTTAGTGGTGAACTACCATAAATCTTCCATGGTGCCCATAAATGTTGATGAGTACACTATCATTGGTTTGGCTGCTGCTTTTGGATGTCAGGTTGGCAAAATGCCCTTTACATATATTGGTCTACCTGTTGGTACTACCAGACCCAAAATGGTGGATTTTATGCCCCTTGTTGACTGTATGGAGAGAAGAATATCAGCTAGTTCTTCATTTCTAAATCAGGGGGAAAGACTCCAGTTTTTGAATTCTGCCCTATCTTCCATGCCCATCTTCTATCTTGGCAGCTTACTTGTTCCTGCTGGGATATTAAAGCAATTGGAGAGAATATAAAGGCAGTGTTTATGGAGAAAGCATAGAGATGAGCCCTCACCATCCTTGGCATCTTGGGGCCTAATTTGTAGGCCCAAAAATAAAGGTGGACTGGGCATCTTAAACCAGGGTATACAAAACATGGCTCTTTTGCTTAAGCACTTACATAAATTCCTAAATAGGTTGGATCGGCCATGGGTCTCACTTATCAGGGATACATATTACCATTCTTCTGTACCCCAGGGGACTGATAGTTGTGGTTCTTTTGGTGGAAGGATATCTACAAATTGCTGGATCATTTTAGAAACACAACTTGGGTACAAATCAACTTTGGAAACTCAGCATTGTTCTGGTCTGATAAGTGGAAGATTGATGACTCAGTGGATACATTGCAAAAAAGATTTCCAAGACTCTTTTCATATGTGAAAGACCCCTGGATTACAGTTTCTGAGGTTTTTCAACCACGAAATATCACTCAGATGTTCCACTTACCTCTATCTCCACAGGCATACCAGGAGTGTATGACAGTGCAAAATCTGATGACCAATTGCAACAGGGAAGTGGATGCAAATGACATTTGGTACTGGCAGGGGACTTTTCATACCTTCAAGCCCAAGTTATTTTAATTTTTCATGCATTCAGCCATGTCTTTCGATCCTCGCCTTTTGTGGATATGGAGATCCTCCTACACAATGAAAATAAAAGTGTTTGCCTGGATGCTAAATATGGATAGGCTGGACACTAAAGACATGGTTGAAAGAAGGCACTGGCATTTGGAGGATGGGGTCAATTTTGTGGTCTGTCCCCTGGTGACACGTGAGACCAGGAATCACTTATTCTTTGAATGTAATTTCAGTGTGAGAATATGGAATTATCTTCAAATTCCATGGCCACCTGGAGATGATATGTCCACTATTGTGATGCAAGCTAAGCAAGATTTTGCAAAACCTTTCTTTACTAAGGTTGGTTTTGTTGCTTGCTGGAACATTTGGATAATGAGAAATGCAAGTGTGTTCAGACATGAGAGATAGAGTTTTAATAGATGGAGGAGTGCCTTCATCCATGATGTTACACTCATGCAGCACAGAGTCAAGCAAAGATATAAGGAGGAGCTGTTAAGATGGATTTCTTTTTTACCTCCATGAGGTTGTCTAAGCTAGCTTCTTAGTTTAGTTCCTTTTCTTCTTTTCTTAGATTACCCCTTGTAATCCATGTACATTGTTTTCTACATTATTAATAAATGTTGAATGATGTGGGGGGTTTTCCCTACAGTCACCAGTCAAAAAAATAATAGTCTTACATATTTAGAAACATAATTAGAAAAAGCCACATGCGGCAACGCCCGAAATACACGAGGGCAAAAGAAGAAGGAAGACAACGGTCTGGATCGATGATCTCTACTTTCTTGATGTGTTGCTGCAGGCCGTGGGAACTAGTCTCCACGGCGAGCGGCGATGAGCTCTTTCTTGTCCTCAAGATGCTGCTTGAGAGCATCCACGGATTATTCCTCCACCAGCCTTCTGCGCTCGATGCGCAGCTTGTTTTTCTCGTCCATAACTTTCTCGACGATGATGCCGGTCCTCTTCAACAAGGCAGTGGTCTGCTCCTGCTGCTTCGCACTTCCGATGATCTTCGCCCTCAGCAGGTCACGCTCGGCCCGAAGCTTCACATTGCTCTGATTTAGTTGTCGGATGACGTCGGTAGACTGTTCAAACGAGGCTTGCAGGTCATCCTGCAACCTCGCCCACCTGGAGATCTGATCCATCTGCCTATGGACGAGGGCGCGCATGAGCTTGTAAGAGTCCTCGCCTGCCCGCGAGGCATTTTGCCACACCGCCGGGGCAAGGGCGGACATCTCTACTACATTCGTGGCGTGGCGGGACATCTCTTCTGCTTCTGCGGCGCGGCCGGACCAGTCTGCTGCATCAACGGCGTGGCAGGTCCTCCATGCTGCTTCGGCATCACGGCTGGACCTCTCTGCTGCTACAGCCATGCGGTGGGACATGTTGGCTGCTATCACGGCGAGGCAGGACATCTCTTGTGCTCCCGCTTCTAGGCTCGCCTCTCCCTGGTCGCAATCTCTCGACCCAAAACCCACGCTGGCCATGGCGGACGCAAGGGAATGATGATGAATGAGTTGTTTGTTTTGACATTTTTGTGGATGAGGAGTTGAGGAGGAATGTGCAGTCATCTTGGAGTAGTAGTATTTATAACCGCGTAGTAATACGCTCCTAAGTGGGAAACCGTTTAGGTTTTGATCAGTGTGAACAGGTTTGCAATTTGGAATGTGACGGGACGCATGCTCAAAATTTACTGACGGTTATAAGTGCAGCACTATTCCCGGAAGGCATAACGTGGGCATGTTCCCCTTCTCGGCCACGTACGTGGCGTTTGCACCATAGGGTGCACCGCAATAGGCAATGTCAGCACACGTCTTTTAATTAGAATGGGTGTGGCCGTCTAGCGCACACACGTTGATCTATCTAACCGTTTCAGTTTGTTGTGGCTAATCGCAAACAGTTCATCCATGTGAAGTGTATGCCATCAAACGCAGACACTTTGATCTAGCTTACCCATTTCTGTTCTGTTGCCTAATCGCAAACAGTTAATCCTTCGGAAGCATATGCCCTCAGTCACACACACCTTGATCTGGCTGACCGTTTCTTTTGTGTTGCATAATCACAAACAGTTCATCCGAGTGAACCGTATGTTGTATATCGCACACACCTTCATCTGGCTGCCCGTTTCTTTTGTGTTGCCTAATCACAAATAGTTCATCCGAGTGAACCATATGCTCTATGTCGCACACGCCTTCATTAGGCTTCCCATTTCTTTTGTTCCGCCTCATCGCAAACAGTTCATTGGACTGAACCGTATGCCCTAGATCACACACGCAACTAAAATCTGAACTATGTTTGATACATCCTCCATCACAAATGTTTTCACCTTTTTTGACGGTTTTCATACAGCACCGTTTGCGATTATGGCATCGCACACAGTTTCTCAAAGGGTCTCTGATCGTAGTGTCGCATTAGCGGCATCCTGCAGTAGTGCAAGTAAGTTGTCATCGGTGCAAAAAAGCAATAAAAATTGCTTCTAAAAGTGTGAGATCATTTATTGTACGAGAAAATTGAGCACTGTACGAACTTGTGATGGTGAAGAATAAAAGCGACAAACTGCATAAGAAAGGTTACTATCACAAGGGGCAATACAACGTGACGTTGTTTTGCACTAAGGGGTTGAGCATACAAACAAATAAGCACATGGCAACCTCTGCTTCCCTCTGTGAAGGGCCTATCTTTTACTTTTATGCAAATAGTCAAAGTTTTTCCTTCTATTCCTTTTTACTTTTCTCCTTTGGCAAGCATCATGTGGTGAGGAAAGATCTAGGCACATATGTCCAGTTGAATATATATAGCATAGGTTATTATTGTTGACATCTCCCTTGAGGTGAATACGTTGGGAGGCGAAACTATAAGCCCCTATCTTTCTATGTGTCCGGTTAAAATGTTTTGCTCATGTGTACGCGGTGACTGTTAGCAATCAAAGAAGACTATATGATGGTTGAGTATGTGGACTTGTCTAAAGGCTCCCTGTAACGCCCTCGATGCGGCTATAGCTCCCACGTGTCGAGGCACGACTTAGAGACATAACCGCATTGAAAGCAATGTCGCAATTTAGGAAATCATCACAACACCCCATGTAATATATAGAATAAAAGGGGAGATACATAGTTGGCTTACACTCGCCACGTCACATCAAAGTACATAAATAACATCCATCATTCAAACACTCATGGCCCGACTATGGCGCCAAAATAGAAAAGAACCCAACATGCGACAAGGCCCTGAATCGAACCCCAACTAGGCACCACTACTGATCATCAGGAAAAGACACGTAGTAACACTGAGAGTCCTCGTCGAACTCCCACTTGAGTTCGTAATCTTCACCTGGAGCGGAATCACCTGGACCTGCATCTGGAGTTATAGTATCTGTGAGCCATAGGGACTCAGCAATCTCGCACCCTCGCGATCAAAACTATTTAAGCTTATAGGAAGGGGTAAGGCAAATATAAGTGGAGCTGCAGCAGGTGGCTAGCATATATGGTGGCTAACTTATACGCAAAAGAGAGCGAGATGAGGAGGCAATGCGCGAGCGAGAATCTAGAGGAACAACCTGCGCAAGCATAACTCCAACACCGTGTCCACTTCTCGGACTCCGCCGAGAAGGGGCCATCACGGTAACACACACGGTTGATTCATTTTAATTAAGTTTAGTTCAAGTTATCTACAACCGGACATTAACAAATTCCCATCTGCCCATAACCGCGGGAATGGCTTTCGAAAGTTCAATCCCTGCAGGGGAGTCCCAACTTAGCCCATGAAAAGCTCTCACGGTCAACGAAGGAATAGACCTCCACCCGAGACGTTCCGATCAGACTCGGTGTCCCGGTACAACAAGACGATTCGACAAGTTAAAACAAGACCAGCAACACCGCCCGAATGTGCCGACAAATCCCGATAGGAGCTGCACAAATCTCGTTCTCAGGGCACACTCAGATGAGCAATCCGTACAACTAAAACCAAACCTCGAGTTTCCCCGAGGGGGCGCTGCACAGGGCTCTAGTTTGGACCAACACTCAGAGGAGCACTGGCCCGTGGGGGGCTAAAATAAAGATGACCCTCGGGCTCCGGAAACCCAAGGGAAAAAGAGGCTAGGTGGCAAATGGTAAAACCAATGTTGGGCATTGCTGGAAAAGCTTTAATCAAGGCGAACTATCAAGGAGTTCCCATTATAGCCCAACCGCGTAAGGGACGCAAAAATCTGGGAACATAACACCGATATGACGGAAACTAGGGCGACAAGAGTGGAACAAAACACTAGGAGAGAGGCCGAGCCTTCCACCCTTTACCAAGTATATAGATGCATTAAGATAACATCGCAATATAATGATATCCCAACAAGTAAGTAAATGTTCCAACAAGGAACGGCTCCAATCTTCACCTGCAACTAGCAACGCTATAAGAAGGGCTGAGCAAAGCGGTAACATAGCCAATCAACGGTTTGCTAGGACATGGTGGGTTAGAGGTTCAACATGGCAATTGGGAGGCTGACAAGCAAAAGGTAGGCATCGTAGCATTCGCATAGCAAGAGCGAGCAAACTAGCATAGCAAAGATAGTAGTGATTTCGAGGGTATGATCATCTTGCCTGCAAAGCTGTCATAGTTGACTGGATCCTCAAAAGCAAACTCAACGGGCTCCTCGTTAGCGAACTCGTCTCCCGGCTCTACCCAAACAATACAAACAAGCAACAAGGATACAATCAACCACGTGCAAGCACAAACAATAATATGCAATGATGGTATGCTATGCGGAATGCGATGCGGGATGCAAAATGCAAAATATGATAGGAAATGCATGAACCTGGCCTCAACTTGGAAAACCAAGTGTGCCACTGGAAAGAGGGGATGAAATCGCTTGAAAACGATATAAAGAACGCCGGAATCGGAGTTACGGTTTGGAAATGGCAAGCGTTTTAAGGTATGACACCGGTCTGCGATTTACAGCAAGTAGGCATCTAAATGCAACGAAATGAACATGCTACAGCACCGAAACATGACAACAAACTACATGGCAGGGATGCACACAAGATGCTTAACAAAAGACTAGCACTGAGCCACGGCCAATTCATCCATTAAGAGGTTCAAACAAGCATGGAAAAAACGCAAATGCAAAACAGATTTCAGACTTGCTGAAATTAACACTTGTCTGAAATTTCAGATCGTGAAGCCCTCTTCGGAGCAGCAAAACAACATGATAAATTACCTGATAATGACAAATAAGAACATCGCATGGAGCTACTCAACAAGCTTAACAAAAGACCCAAAGTGACCTGGGGCCAAAAGGGTTCACCAAATATACTAACAAGCACACGAACATAGCTAAAACACAATCAGTTTTCAGACTTGGTGAAAACTGAGACATGCTGAAATATAACTCACGAAGGCATGTAAACGAGCTCGATGCACTCACCGCGGTGCAAGTCATGGCAAGGCAAGCATACATCCCTTAAGAAGGCACAAAATTCTAGCTATACATGACAAGAACAACGGCAAAGCATGCGCGGATCAACCACAACAACATCGGCAAAATCGCAAACAAGTTGACGATCTGCCCAGATTCACAACGAAGCAAAAGTAGATCTCGATTGACTCAAGCTAGGGTGCTCCAAAATTGCAAGTAAAGACATGGATGGATAGAGCATAACAAGATTAACAAAACTCCTTTACTGATCATCCTCAAAAGAGGCACGGATCATTAGAAAACAGCAAGAACATATGGCATCATGAACTAAATAAACCCAGACTTGGTGAAAACTACCAAGTCCCTGAAACAGATTTACCGGGTGCCTCTCTTTGCAAGCTTGCATAAGTCACCACACACATCCTAAAAATGCATGGGTTGCACCTCTGGAAAGATAACAAACTGCTTAACAAAACATATGAAGGACTCACAGGCACATCATGCACACATTAATCATGGCAAAAATGACAAAAGTCTAAGATGAGCTAGCAGATCTGACAATTAACTCACGAAGCCTCCTTCTAGCAGCATTTAGGGCATCAAGACGAACTCAAATGAAAATCATGCAGTGGAATGAAATTATGTACTCGTCGAGACGAACGTTTTGATATACTATATGTCCAAATCGGAGCTACGGATGCGGAGATATGGCAGGTCAAAGTATGCACAAAAAATTAGGGTTAGGGACGAAAAAGTCAACCGAAAATATCTCAAGATCCAGATCTGGAATCACTGTTAACGGGCACGGACTTCGAGGTCGCCGGATTCTTCGCCGGAGTTCGTCGGGGATCGCCGGAGCTTGGAGAGGAGGAGGCCGGACGGCGGGGCCGGCCGGATCCGAGGCGCGGCGGGGTGGGTGGCGACCGGGCGGCGGCTCGGCGGCGCGGGCTCGACGCCGGGCGGGGCGGGGCGGCGGCGAGGTGCGGCGGTCGCCGGAGTCGAGTGGCGGGGCGGCTCCGGCCACCGGGCGCGGGGACGGAGGAGAGAGGCGGCGGCGCTCGGGCGAGGAGGCGGCGGCCCAGGCGAGGCGGCGCGGGGGCCGGGGATGGGCCTGGCGGGCCGGCGGCGGTGGGGCGGCTGGGTGACACGTGGCGGCGGTGGATTGGCGCGGCGGCGGAGCGGACAAAGTCCGGCGCGGCCGGACACGTCTGTTGCGCGGCGGATCCGATTTTTTTAGGGTTTCGAGAGGGGGAGATGATCCGAAAACGGGGGGGCTATTTATAGGCATAAGTGGAGCTAGGAGAGTCCAAATGAGGTGCGGTTTTCGGCCACGCGATTGTGATCGAACGCTCTAGGTGATGGAGCAGAGTTTGTTGGGTTTGGGGCCAAATTGGAGGGGTGTTGGGCTGCAACACACACGAGGCCTTTTCGGTCCCTCGGTTAACCGTTGGAGTATCAACCGAAGTCCAAATGATACGAAACTTGACAGGCGGTCTACCGGTAGTAAACCAAGGCCGCTTGGCAAGTCTCGGTCCATCCCGGAAATGTTTAATCCCCACACACAAAAGAAAGATAGAAATGACCACCGGAGGAGAACGAAGCGCCGGAATGCAAAACGGACAACGGGGAAAATGCTCGAATGCATGAGATGAACACGTATGCAAATGCAATGCACAAGATGACATGATATGAGATGCATGAAAACGAAAACAACACACGGAGACAAAGACCCGAACCCGAGAAATAAATATAACTTAACGCCGGAAACGGCAAGAGTTGGAGTACAAATTGGGAAAGTTATATCCGGGGCGTTACACTCCCATACATGACCCTTCCTGAAAAGATGATGAATTGTAGTTGAAAAGTTGACAGAGAACATAGTTTGTTGGTTTTTAATAGAGTTTTTGCTTTATACTTCCATTGTGTGATGAATTGTTACTTATTCATGAGAAGTATATGATAGTTCTATGACAAGAGTCTTATGTCTAAGTTTGTTGCTGTTATAATAATGAACATAATGCTTCTATGTCTGTATTTTGTTTTTATCGACACCTCTCTCTCTAAGCATGTGGACATGTTTTTCAATTTCGGTTTGTTCGCTTGAGGACAAGCGAGGTCTAAGCTTGGGGGAGTTGATGCATCCATTTTGCACCATGTTTTCCCACTATTATTTATGATGTTTTTATCTATAATAATGCTTTTTGGAGTAATTCTAATGCCTTTTATCTCATAATATGCAAGGTATACACAAAGAGGGAGAATTCCGACACGTGGAAATCTGGACCTGGAAAAGCTACGTCAGGCCACCTATTCTGCACAACTCCAAAGAAGTTGAAACTTCACGGAGATTTTTTATCAATTATATGATGAATATTGGAGCAAATAACTACCAGAGGGGGCCCACCAGGTGCGCACAACCCACCTGGGCGCGTCAGGGAGCCCAAGTGCGCCTTGGTGGGTTGTGCTCACCCAGGCCCACATCTGGTGCCCATCTTCTGGTATATAAGTCATTTTGACCTAGAAAAAATAAGGAGAGGACTTTTGGGAAGGAGCGCCGCCTTCTCGAGGCAGAACTTGGGTAGGAGCACTTTTGCCCTCCGACAGAGCGATTCCGCCAGGGGAACTTCCCTCCCAGAGGGGGAAATCATCGTCATCATCATCACCAACAACTCTCCCATGTTGGGGAGGGAAATCTCCATCAACATCTTCAACAAGACCATCTCATCTCAAACCCAAGTTCATCTCTTGTGTTCAATCTTGTTACCGGAACTATTGATTGGTGCTTGTGGGTGACTAGTAGTGTTGATTACATCTTGTAGTTGATTAATATATGGTTTATTTGGTTGAATATTATATGTTCGGATCCAATATGCTATTTAATACCCCTTTGATATTGAGCATGATCATTTGTGAGTAGTTACTTTTGTTCTTGAGGTCACAGGAGAAATCATGTTGCAAGTAATCATGTGAACTTGATATGTGTTCGATATTTTGATAGTATGTCTGTTGTGATTCCCTTAGTGGTGTCATGTGAACGTCGACTACATGACACTTCACCATATTTGGGCCTAAGGGAATGCATTGTGGAGTAGCATTTAGATGATGGGTTACGAGAGTGACATAACCTTAAACCCCAGTTTATGCGCTATTCCATAAGGGACCGATTGGATCCAAAAGTTTAATGCTATGGTTAGAATTTATTCTTAATACTTTTCTTGTAGTTGCGGATGCTTGCGGGGGGGTTAATCATAATTAGGAGGCTTGTTCAAGTAAGAACATCACCTAAGCACCGGTCCACCCACATATCAAATTATCAAAGTACCGAACATGAATTAAACCAACATGATGAAAGTGACTAGATGAAAATCACGTGTACCCTCAAGAACGCTTTGCTTATCATAAGAGACCGTTTTGGCATGTCCTTTGGCTCAAAAGGATTGGGCTATCTTGCTGCTCTTTTGTTACTACTATCGTTACTTGCCCGTTACAAATTATCTTGCTATCAAACTACTCAGTTACTTACAATTTCAGCACTTGAAGACATTACCTTACTAAAAACTATTTGTCATTTCCTTCTGCTCCTTGTTGGGTTCGACACTCTTAATTATCGAAAAGAGCTACAATTGATCCCCTATACTTGTTGGTCATCAATTACTTATAACAAGACTTCTCCCATGTCCTCAGGAACAAACATAACTACTCACAAATCATGTTCATGTTCAGGATCAGAGGGGTAATAAATATCACTAAGGATCTGAACAGATTATCTTCCACCAAATAAACCAACTAGCATCAACTATAAGGAGTAATCAACACTACTAGCAACCCATAGGTACCAATCTGAGGCTTCGAGACAACGATTGAATACAAGAGATGAAGTAGGGTTTGAGAGGAGATGGTGCTGGTGAAGATATTGATGAAGATTGACCCTCCCTCAATGAGAGGTTCATTGGTGATGATGATGGCTTCAATTTCCCCCTCCCGGAGGGAAGTTTCCTCGGTAGAATAGCTCCGCTGGAGCCCTAGATTTCTTATGCCCAGGTTGCGCCTCAAGACGGTGGCGCTTCGTCCTGAAGCTTCCTTATAATTTTTTCTAGGTCAAAATCTTTCATATAGAAGAAGATGAACACCGGGGGCTGGCCAGGGGGGGCACAAGCTCGGGAGGCACGCCCCCAGGCTTCTGGCCACCTAGTGGGTCCCTTTCTGTTGTTTCTTTGCCCAATATTTTTATATATTCCAAAACAATTGTCCGTAAAGTTTCAGCACATTTGGAGTTGTGCGGAATAGGTATCGAGATTTGCTCCTTTCTGGTCTAGAATTCCAGCTGCCGACACTCTCCTTGTTCATGTAAATCTTGTAAAATAAGAGAGAAAAGGCAGAAGTATTGTACCATAATGTGAAATAACAGTCCATAATGCAATAAATATCAACATAAAAACATGATGCAAAAAGGATGTATCATGTCTCCGTCTGGCTTAGTTCCAGCGCTATAAATTCCCAAATATTGGAAAACCCTGGAGCATCGACTCAATTTTTTCGCCACCGCATGTCTCTATTCTTCCATGATCCCATCTGGAAGCCTTTTTTGGTACCCTGCTAGAGGGGGATCGATCATGGAGGGCCTCTACATCAACCTTGTTGCACCTCCGATGATGTGTGGGTAATTTACCACAAGACCTATGGGTCCATAGTGATTAGCTAGATCTCTCTCTCTATCTCTCTCCCTATCTCTCCGATCTTCTTCAATACAATGTTCTCCTCGGAGTTCTATTCAATGTAACCTTCTTTTGCGGTGTGTTTGTTGGGATCCGATGAATTGTGTGTTTATGATCAGATTATTCAATGAAAGTAATTGAGTCTTTTCTGAACTTTATTATGTGTGATTGTTATAGCTTTGTATTTCTCTCTGATCTATATGTTTGGCTTGGCCAACTAGATTGATTTATCTTCCACGTGAGAGGTGCTTTGTGGTACGTTCAATCTTGAAGTGTCCTCACCTAGTGATAGTAGTGGTAGCGAGGCACGTATTGTATTGTTGTTACTAAGTGTAAAATGACGGGGTTTAATCATATTGCTTGGTTTTATTCTGTCTACATTATGTCATCATACTTCATGTGTTACTCTGTTTATTATGAACTTAATACGTAGAGAGGCAAGCATAGAAGCACTCTTGAAGTGGAGTAATAGTAGTAGATGTGCTACCTGTTGAGCTTGCGTTGGTTTTTCCATTGAAGAGGGAAGGGTGATGCAGCAAAGTAGAGTAAGTATTTCCCTCGGTTTTGAGAACCAAGGTATCAATCCAGTAGGAGACGATGCGACAAGCCACCGAATACCTGCACAAACAAACACCAACTTGCACCCAACGCGATAAAGGGGTTGTCATCCCTTCATGGTTATTTGCAAAATGAGATCTGATATAGATGGATAAACGGTAAAGTAATATTTTTGGTATTTTTGTTTTATGGAACAGAAAGTAAAATATTGCAAAGAAAGTAAATCGGAAACCAAAATTATAGATCGGAAACTTATATGATGGAAAATAGACCCAGGGGCCATAGGTTTCACTAGAGGCTTCTCTCAAGATAGAAATTATTACGGT
The DNA here is from genome assembly GCF_056163025.1 of Triticum urartu. Classification (NCBI taxonomy): domain Eukaryota; kingdom Viridiplantae; phylum Streptophyta; class Magnoliopsida; order Poales; family Poaceae; genus Triticum; species Triticum urartu. The sequence goes on from NC_141875.1 coordinate 272,561,258, forward strand.
GGGTGAACAAATTACTACCGAGCAATTGATAGAAAAGCGCAAAGTTATGACGATATCCAAGGCAATGATCATGAATATAGGCATCACGCCCATATCAAGTAGACCGAAATGATTATGCATCTACTACTATTACTCCACACATCGACCGACTCCTGCCTGCACCTAGAGTATTAAGTTCATGAGAACAGAGTAACGCATTAAGTAAGATGACATGATGTAGCAGAATTAACTTGTAGCGACCCGATCCCAATGGACCATAGTCTCTGTGCTTAAGTGTCATCCCTGGATCAGTATTGCTGACACACACAGTACTCGAGGATTTATTGCAGAGTTCAATCACACACTTATTACATCGAGTGTCTCAAAAGGAGAACCTATTACAATAATATGGTTGAAGGCCATCTAATGAAGATAACTGCGGAAGCATCGAAGATAATTGAGTCCATCCAACTCGACAGCAAAACTGAGTGCATGACAACGACCTAGCGCACCTTACTCTTCGTCTGAAAATTCTGCAACATGATACGTTGCAGCCATGTAGGTCAGTACATGGAATATGTTGGCAAGATAACACCATAGAGCAATGAACAAATAACAATTATCACTACATGCATATTTGGCTGGTGGAGGCTCTACGGTTATCATTTGCATAAAGCTAATTTTTTTCCTACAACAAAGGAATATATTTTATTTAACTACAAATTTTATGACATAGCAAAAAAACTGTGCGTTGCAACGGGAGAAAAAAAATATGTGTGCACCCTCCTGCGAGTCTTGAGAATGAGACTCTCCTTTCTCAACAGAATACTCATCCATGGTCAATGGAATGCACAATGTTCAGATCATAGCATGTTTAATAACATAAAAGCTAACTTATTTTGGATTTATTTTGTGTTATACAAAATACAACAATTTACTTCTAAATATCTAAATACATATAAATATATTACATTCGAGATAAAAAAAAGGACCATCGTTGAGAAAAATGTTTGGACATTTAAAAAACAAATGATACACATGCTAGCTTGCATATTTGGCATAGATGGTTCAATCTACGACACACAAATTCATTTATCAATTATCACTTACTTAAGATGTTTATAGGTTGTAAACATTTTTGCATATACCAAACTCAAAATCTATTTCAAATTAGGACCAAATGTTACATTTGACTCTGAACCAATATTATAACACCTATTAACATATGTATCTATAGCAAACATGCTAGCAACCAGAGGAAAACGTTCATCTATCAATCTCCTACTTCACCCTGTGATATCTCATATGTATATCTTGTGCTCTCTTTTCTCTACAACAAATTTTTTTCTTCTTGCAATGTTCGCACATAGTTCAATCATAAGTGATGGAAATTATGTTGAGTTTTCTAACTGGATAGATGCACCGGTTGCATTGAACATTATTTAATTGTAATTAACATTAAAATACATATTGGCGACGACATGAATGCTTAATTAGGATCTTGTAGGAAAATATTAAGCTACTCAATTATGATGTGACTTTAGAAAATTTTTGTTTTTTCTCAACATAAATGTCTATGCTTTCCTGTATTTATTTCAGGATTTCCGGCGACGCGCATTCAGTGGGTGGAGACGTTCCATCGAGGACGAGGCGCCTATGGTGACTTTGTAAATCTCAAGATGATATGTTGGGTCAGTCTTTTGGAGGTGCTCATAGGAGTAGGTATGCGTGTGTGCGTTCATAGGGAAGAGTGTATGCGCATGTATATGAGCGCTTGTGTCTGTACTGATGTTAAAAAAACAACGGCATGCCAGATTATTCAAAAATTTGGATACAGTTTTCCTGGATTTTAGCGATCTCTTGTGTATGGTGATTCAGCTTCCTAGTACACACCGCAAGTGGACGATTAGCATCTGCCGCATCCCTCGGCTGTTGGTTCCATTGCTCGCGTCCGCGTGCATCCATCCGTCCTCAATATAGGATAGCTTATTGATGCCCTCTATATGTTTAATATACTTTAGACTCTCCCACAATCTAGCTCACATCTCACAATATGTTTGTTTATTGACGAAGGGGCTTGTTGATTGTCTATTTGCCGAGGTATATAAACAGATGAGATTTGATATAGAATAGCAAGGTGGGACCATTATTAATTTAAAAGCAAATCAAACTATTATTGCAGCCTTTGGAACGAACGTGGGGGCACGGGTTAGATTCTACACAGGAACAATAATTTCTGGCAGGCCCATCAACACGTAAGTCGGCCCAGTGTATTGGTTTAGAATAGGTTGCAAACAATAAACTACAACTAAAAGAACCTGTTGCATAAGAAAAAAATGCATGCTTCATCTTGGTGGCCAGAGTTGAGTGCACCCACGATGATGTCTTGGGTTCGACTCCAAGTCGGGACTTTTTTCCCGTCAAAAAATAAATTGATAGACACAAACACACAAAGCGTATTACAACAGGAAAAAGGCGTATTGTGACGGTGAACCCACAGAGTCAATCTATGCTTTATTATTAGGGAGATTATTGAGAAGGTTCCTCCAACTCAATCCCAAAATAATAATTATAACCCAACAATTTCATTAAGTAAAGTGATGAGATCAACATAATAATTCAAGTACCAGATACTCAAGATGTCCATAACCGGGGACACGACTAACCATGATTAGTTTGTACACTCTGCAGAGGTTTGCGTACTTTTCCCCACAAGACTCGATCTCCTCTGTTGGATTTCTCGCACTACATGATGTTTGAGAAACGGATGATCGAGGCACTGTCTTTCCGAAGCATTAACTCTTTACTCTAGGTAGACAGTACCACCTACATCCCCTACATCTGCTAGCCTACCACTGAAAGAGGTCAAACAACTTACTCAACTATGTTAGAGCCCATAATGTCTTGTGGCTGCACATGGAAGTTTCTAGCATGAATAATCTTATGATCCCTTTGAGCCTGGGTGGCAAACCATAGGATGATCACATTGGTACTCCAGTATATCCTAGGACAACACTAGATTGCTCCAGGTGCCCGCAAGCAATCCACCCAGATGTGTATTAAAGTAGGCACCTTAAGTTTCCCTTAGTTATAAATAACTCTCACATCTTTCATGAATCTCACAAACCAAACCACGTCTACGAGCATAACAAAGTAATGCAATCATAACGCAGTAGTACCCGGGGTTTGAATTTAAGACAATAAGTTCCTACCTCATCATTTACTTCCATAAACCCACATGTTATCAAAGTCCTACTCATGCAATGTTTGAGGGTTGAAACTAATGCATAAAAACAGGGTAATAAAGGGGTATGATCAAAGTGTTACTTGCCTTGCTGACGATCGGAAATCCCTAGTGATTCGTAGTAGCAAGCCTCGCACTCCGGAAACTCTACCATGAACAAACAATAGCATACATAATAACTCAAGCATAAGATGCAAAGGTAAAACCAAAAGAAAATATCTAAACAGAAAGTCTAAGTGAAGAGCTTCCATATACAAAAAGAATCAATCGAATCGGAGTTACGAAACTGAATCTACGATCAAAAGAAGTTTGAATTCAAATCTGCTTGAAACCAAATTTTATATTTTCAAAATCATGTTCAAGTTGTTTATATGGACAGAGGGGAACAAGATGAAGATTCCGGCGTTGGTTTCACTGGATTTGGATAAACGAGCAAAAAGTAGTGAGGGTTTGAAGAACAGGGCTAATCGGTAAGAAAACTATTCGCGGATAGGTCCCTAGCTGAAATTAAACAGAAAAAGAAAAATCTATCGGACGAACGTCCGCTAATAGAGACTAACGAATTAATTCATTCGTTAACAAAGCTAAACGAGTGAACGTTCGCTAATTAACGAAATAAAATAAATAAAACCGATCTAATCTAAAAACCAAAAAAAACTGTAAAAACTGATCGATTTTTACCGGTTCTTGAGGGTTCGGCGGCGGTGAGAAAAACCAACGGCAGCGGCGGATCGGCAAGGCAGGACGGCGGCTCTGCACACGGCTAGCGGCGGCGCGGGCGGCGGCGTCGGGAAGCGGCAAGGCAGCGGCGCGATGCGAGGCGGCGACGAGCGGCTGCAGCGGCGTGGGCAGCGAGGCGGTGGTGCGGCGTAGGCGGCGACTGCTTGATGGGGAGAGGGCGGGCGGCGGTAGCTATATAAGAGGGGGGAGACCAGCTTGGAGGAGGGGCAAAAGGGCGAGGCGGCAGCAGACTCCGCGCCGGGCACGGCGGCGACGGCCGTGGTCGGGCGGGTCTCCCGCTCGGAGGCGGACGAGCGAGGCGGCCTGGGCTGGCTGGGCTTCGGCCCAGTCGGTTCAAAGATTATTTTTTTTATAATTTCGCCAAAAAGAAAATTCCAAAATAAAATAAATAAAAATCCTAAAATCCCAAAAATAATTTTCACGGTCCTCTACTAATATTTAGGACAACGTGAACATTTTTCTGGGCTAAAATGCATTTTCCCCTAATATAACCGAATAAAATCTCCAATAAAATTCAAATAAAATATATTTTTTATTCAAAATTAAATTCTCATTATTTCCTCTGTTTTGAAGAAGTCATACTATCTGCTCTCATTATTTTATTTATTTCTGAAATAATTAGAAAAATAATTTCAAATAAAAATCACCTTGACCCAGTTTACCAATTTTTGAAAATTCAAAAATGGAATTTTATGAAATCCTCCAACTCTCTCAAAGGGTCCTTGACTTGCTTAAGGTCTCTAGGATCAAAATGTCCAAATAAACCAAATTCAAAATGCTCAAAATATGGATTCATATGATGACCTAATGATTGACATCCAAATTGAAAATTGGGATGTTACAAACCCATCCCCCTTAAGATGAATCTCGCCCTCGAGATTCGGGTTGGCTTGGAAATAGGTGTGGGTGGTCTTTCCGTAGGTCTTCTTCTCGCTCCCAGGTGGCTTCTTCCTCGGTATGGTGGCTCCACTGAACTTTGCAAAACTTGACGACCTTGCTCCGTGTAACTCGGCTGGCAAACTCGAGAATCTTGACGGGTTTCTCCTCGTAGGTTAGGTCACTCTCCAACTGAATTCCTTCCAGGGGCACTGTATCTCTCAGAGGAATATTGGAAATCTCTGCGTGGCACTTCTTCAACTAGGAAATGTGAAACACATCATGAACTCCTGTTAAACCTTCGGGTAACTCCAACTTGTAGGCCACTTCTCCCATACGTTCCAAAACTCTGTATGGTCCTACAAATCTTGGGGCTAACTTTTCTTTGACTCCAAATCGTTTAACTCCTCGAAGTGGTGACACACGGAGATATGCTCTGTCACCGATTTCATAGGCTACCTCCTTGCGTTTAGTGTCGGCATAACTTTTCTGCCTGGACTGAGCTACCTTCAGTCTATCACGAATCAACTTAACCTTCTCTTCAGACTCCTTGATTAAATCTGGTCCGAACAATTGTCGGTCTCCAACTTCATCCCACATCAATGGTGTCCTGCACCTCCTACCATACAAAGCTTCGAAATGGGCCACCTTCAAACTAGCCTGGTAACTCTTGTTATATGAGAACTCCGGATAAGACAAATTATCATCCCAACTAGATCCATAATCTAGCGCACAAGCTCTTAACATGTCCTCCAGAATCTGATTGACTCTCTCGGTCTGTCCACCTGTCTACAGATGAAAGGTTGTACTGAACTCTAGCCTGGTACCCAAAGTCTAGTGTAATTGATTCCAAAACTTTGAGGTAAACTGTGTTCCTCTATCTGATACGATGGTCCTCGGAACTCCATGCAGACATACGATCCTTGTCATATATATCTTGGCCAACTTCACGCTCGTATATGCAGTTTTCACGGGGATAAAGTGGGCCACTTTGGTCAAGCGATCAACTACTACCCAGATGGAGTCATATCCTGATCGTGTCCTAGGTAATCCGGTGATGAAATCCATGCCAAGCTTATCCCACTTCCATTCAGGTATCGGCAAAGGCTGAAGAAATCTTGTTGGCTTATGGTGCTCTGCCTTAACTCTCTGACAGACGTCGCATACTGCTACATACGCGGCAATATCCCTCTTCATACATGTCCACCAGAAATGTTCCTTCAAATCCAAATACATCTTGGTGTTTCCGGGGTGAATCGAGTATGACGTGTCATGAGCTTCCTGAAGTATTAACTTCCTGATCTCTGGGTCATTGGGCACATAAATATGATCCTCAAGCCATAAAGTTTCATGCTCATCTTCACGAAAACCTTTGGCTTTTCCTTTACTCATCTTTTCCTTTATCTCTATAATCTCCTTATCAGTCTTCTAGGCTTCTCGAATCTTTCCCAACAACGTGGACTGAACTTCCAACGCTGCAACAAAACCTCTTGGAACTATCTCCAAACGAAGTTCTCTGAGATCGTAGGCTATCTCTTGCGGTAATCCTCCGGTTATGAGAGTATTAACATAACTCTTGCCACTCAAAGCGTCTGCTACAACATTGGCCTTTCCTAGATGATAATGCAGCTTCATATCATAATCCTTTATGAGCTCCAACCATCTCCTCTGCCTAAGATTCAACTCCTTCTGTGTGAATATGTACTTCAAACTCTTATGGTCCGTGTATACATCACAATGGTTTCTAATGAGAAAATGTCTCCAGGTCTTGAGCGCATGCACTACGGCTGCTAACTCCAAATCATGTGTGGCATAATTCAACTCATGAGGTCGAAGCTGACGTGAGCCATATGAAACAACTCTTCCGTCTTGCATAAGAACACCTCCAAGTCCCTGGCGAGAAGCATCACAATACACTTGGAAATCCTTGCGTATATCCGGAAGAATTAGCACTGGGGTTGTAACTAAACGTTTCTTCAACTCCTGAAAACTGGCCTCACATTCTTCAGTCCTTTGAACTTGGTGTCCTTCTTCAATAACTCCGTCATGGTTTTCGCAATCTTGGAAAAATTCTCAATGAATCTTCGGTAATATCCTGCGAGTCCAAGAAAACTGTGTATCTCTCCAACTAAGGTGGGTGCCAACCACTCAGTGACAGACTAAACCTTGGAAGGGTCTACTGCTATACCTTCTCCAGATATAACATGTCCAGGAATCCAACTTCCTTCAACCAAAACTCACATTTGCTGAACTTGGCATATAGCTGATGTTCCCTGAGCTTCTCAAGAACCAAGCGCAAATGTTCCTTGTGTTCTTCTTCATTCTTTGAGTATACTAGTATATCATCAATGAACACCACAACAAACTTATCCAAGAACTCCATGAACACCTTATTCATCATACTCATAAAGTAGACAGGGGCGTTAGTCAAACCAAAAGACATGACAGTGTACTCATATAGCCCGTACCTTGTGGTAAAAGTTGTCTTAGGTATATCCTGTTCTCGGATCTTCAGCCGGTGGTATCCTAATCAAAGATTGATCTTGGAGAATACTTTATCTCCCTGCAGTTGGTCAAACAAATCATTGATCATCGATAGTGGGTATTTGTTCTTGATCGTCACCTCATTCAGTGCATGATAATCCACAACCATCCTTAAATATCCATCCTTCTTCTCAACTAAGAGCACTGGGGCTCCCCATTGTGACGAGCTTGGTCGAATATAACCTTTCTCCAATAACTCCTTAATTTGCTTCTTAATTCCTTCCAGATCATTTGCAGGCATCCGATACAGTCTCTTCAATATACTTGATCCTTTTTCCCTCTGGGGTGGTGAGAAGTATCGACTTACTAGCACAATCGATGTTTCCTCCATACTTCGATAGTCAATCCATGCCTAGTATTATATCCAATCCTTGTGACTCCAAAACTATTAGGTCTAAGGGAAAAACATGCCTACCAATGGCTAATGGCAATTGATCACACCGTCGGCTGGCCATATACTCCGCTCCTGGTGAGCTTACTAACATGGGTGACCTAAGGGCTAAGGTTGGCAATTTAAATTTGTCCACAAATCCCC